>NW_027422983.1:3448976-3561476 GCF_048934315.1 Petromyzon marinus | reverse complement strand
TGTCGTGTGTGTGGTGTGTGTGTGGTGTGTGTGTGTGTGTGTGTGTGTGAGTGTGTGGTGTGTGTGGTGTGTGTGTGGTGTGTGTGTGTGTGTGTGTGGTGGCACCACGTGACCTGTGATGCTGAACCACAGGAGGCTCCCCCACGTGCTCTCCGTGGGCAGCACGATCACCACCATGCCCACGGCGGCCGTCTCCGCCACGGTGACCGCGTGCTGCCTCAGGGCGAAGGCCGCGGGCGTCTCGGGTGGCCGTGGAGCGGCGATCCACTCCACGTGGAGCGTGGCCGTCGACGACTTGGGCGGTCGCCCCCCGTCCGTGGCGTGGACCTGCGGGGCCGGCGACGCCGACATCGGCGAGTTCCGTTTCAGCGGTCGAATCGTCGCGGCGATAAGAGGCGAGGCGGGGGGGGGGGGGTCCTTGCGTCGAGTCGGGGTTACCTCGTCATGCGTGTCTGCGTGAGGAGGGAGAGGAGGAGGGAGAGGAGGAGGGAGAGGGGGAGTAGGGAGAGCAGGAGAGGAGGAGGTAGCATGTGGAGTGTGCCCAGCACCGTGATTGAGTTGGATGTCCCCGCAGGCTGCCGCCTGCTCTGGCTGTAGACGATTCCTCGCGCGCGGTCGATGGCAAAGTCTCCAACGTCGTGCCCCCCGCTGATGACGTAACGCAGATCCGCGTTGATGCCCCGGTCGGCGTCGGCGGCGTAGACACGGGCGACGGGCACCGCCGGGCCCGGGGTCGGCGCCGCCGCCGCCGCGACGACTTTGACTCGCGTGAGGTTCCTGGGGAAGCGCGGGGCGTTGTCGTTCTCGTCGGAGACGCTCAGCGTCACCGCCACCCTCGCTTCACGCGGGGGGACGCCGCCGTCCACGATGGACACCTGGCGCCGGCCGGCGGGAAGCACACACAGACACGCACAGACACGCACAGACACGCACGCACAGACACACACGCACAAACACACACAGACACGCACAGACACACACAGACACACACAGACACGCACAGACACACACAGACACGCACGCACAGACACACACACACAGACACACACAGACACACACAGACACGCACAGACACGCACAGACATGCACAGACACGCATGCACAGACACACACGCACAGACACACACAGACACGTACAGACACGCAAGCACAGACACACACAGACACGCACAGACACGCACATACAGACACGCACGCACAACAACAACCGCCATTCGGCCACTAAGTGGCAGTGATGTCACCATGACGCTTGTGCCAGGCTAGGTGCACGTTGAAGCCACGTGAAGTATCGAACGCCCGCTGGCCGGAGGTCACGGGGCAGACCCAGGTGCCACGGGTCGACTGAGATGACTGGCTGATGCACCAACTGTGTCCCCTACTGTACCACCAACTACCACCACTACTACCACCACCACCACTACCACTACTACCACCACCATTATCACTACCACCACAACTACCACCACACTACTACCACCACCATTATCACTACCACCACAACTACCACCACCACAACTACCACCACCACAGCCACTACTACCACTACCACCACCACCACCATCACTCCACCACCACCACCATCCCTACCACCACTACTACCACTACCACCACCACCACTACCATCATCATCACTACTACTACCACCACTACTACCACTACCACCACCCACCACTACCATCACCACTACTACTACCACCACCACAACTTCCACCACTACCAGCACAACTTCCACCACCACTACTACCACTACCACCACCATCACTACCACCACTACCAATGCCACCACCAACACGACTACCACCACCATTACTACTACCATTATCATCACCACCACCAATAGCACCAGCACTACTACCACCATCACCACTACTACCACCACCACCATCACTCCACCACTACCACTACTACCACCACCACTACTACCAGCATCACTACCACCACCGCCACTATCTACCACTACCACCACCATCACGAACACCGCTACCAACACCACCACGACTACCACTAACACCACCACTACTACAACTACCACCACTACTACCACTACCATTATCACTACCACCACCACTACTACTACAACCACCACTACCACCACCACTACCACCAACACCACCACCACCACAACTACCACCCCCACCACAACCACCACCCTCACGGTGACTCTTACCTCCAGCTCGTGCTCCGCCTGCCTCTCTCTGTCCAGCGGCCTGCTGGTGGTGTGGATGACGCCTGTGACGAGTCGTTCACCAGAGGTGAACCACAACCCTCCCACGCCGGCCGGCACACGCACACGGTGGGGTGGGGGGCGTCAACGTGGAGACGGGGTGGGGGGGGTAGCTCGTCAGTTGACAACTTAAAGACGACATCACCACGTGATGTCAGGCTATGTTGGGTCACATCGTGCCAAATGGAAATGCGTCGATAGTAAATGTTGTTGGATTTGCTCTCTATACACTACAATACACTACAATACACTACAATACACGCTATACACTACGCTACACACTGCTATACACTACACTATACACTACTATACACTACACTATACACTACTATACATTACACTATACACTACAATACACTACTATACACTACAATATACACTACACTATACACTACGCTAAGCACTATTATACACTATACAATACACTCTACACTACTATACACTACACTATACACTTATAACTACACGCTGTTGCGTAACCTGCATTGCCACCAGGGCAGTACAGCATTACCCCTGGGTACAACGGTTGGGGTCAGTCGAGGTGAAACAAATCGTGGCCAGGGTTTGGTACGAACCAATCAGACGGTTCCACGTGGGAATGTATGATTGGTTCTACCTGGCCACGAAGGAGTATAAGACGGGTGACCCAACGGACCTCGGGGAGTTCTCTCCCTGCACGAAGACAGAAGACTGGGCTGAAGCCTAGCTAGGACCCTGGACCAGCCTTCCAGCCCTTCTAAGGGCTAAGGCTCGGCAAACCCAGTGGTCAGGACCCACCGGGCCAGCGGTGGGTCAGATAGCCTCCCCTAGGTCCTAGCCGGAGGACTAGGATAGCGGTAGACGTGTGAGTCCCGCCAAGTCCGGAGGTTGTACCTCCTTAGGTATCAAGGAGGTTAGCGGTAGACGTGTGAGTCCCGCCAGGTCCAGAGGCTGTACCTCCCTAGGGTATCGGGTGAGGGGACCGAATATCCCTCTGTGTGTGTTAAGCGTTGTATAAGGAAATAATACAATAAACAGAGTGTGCCTCCTAAAGAAGTCTGCTCGTCCTTACAACACTAAACTACAATACACTACAATACACTATACACTACGCTATACACTACGCTATATACTATACACTGCACTATACACTACACGCTATACACTACTATACACTACGCTACACACAACACAACACACTACGCTACACACAACACAACACACTACACTACACACAACACTACACTATACACTACACTATATACTACACTGCTACACACTACACTATACACTACTATACACTACACTATACACTACACTATACACTACGCTACACACTGCTATACGCTACACACAACACTGTACACTACACTATACATTACTATACACTACACTACTATACACTATACTATACACTACACTATACACTACGCTATACACTATACACTACACTATACACTACGCTGCAAACTGCTATACGCTACACACAACACTGCACACTACACTATCGTTGTAAATGTTGTGGATTTGCTCTCCACCCCCAGCACCACCGCCCCCACCTGTGCTGGTGTTTATGCTGAAGAATCCCTGCGGGTCTCCGCAGACGATGTTGAACGTGAGGCCCCTGCCCCGCGCCTCCCCGGCGGTGTCGGCGGCGGTGTCGGCGGCGGCGTCGGCGTTGTCCGGGTCCCAGGCGTCAACTTGCGCTGCCCCGACGCCCCCTGGGGAGTTCTCCGCCACCTCGGCCCGGTACCACGGACGCGACGCCCGTGGGGGGTTGTCGTTCATGTCCTGGGGGGGGGCGGCAGGACGGGGGCGGGAGAGACGCACGGCATTCGCATCGTGTCGTTTTAAAACGCAGCGGTGCAAACGCACGCACTCACACGTGCGTGCGTGCGCGCAAGTGCGCACGGGTTCCCGTACCTGCACCTCCACGTAGACGTGCAGCGTGGCGAAGCGAGGGACGAGTCCGCGATCCGTAGCGCGCACCGCGAGCCAGTAGCTGCTCGCCGTCTCGCGATCCAGCGGCCGCGCCGTGACGATCGCCCCTGCCGGCGCGGGACACGGCGTCATTAGCCGCGAGGGTTTTTAGTTTTTTTAGTTTATTTATTTTGGTTATAGTCCTGTGAGCCATTCGGCACTTGAATCGGGTGCAACCACAACAAACAAACAAAAACACGAACAAGAAAAACATCTTACAGTGACTATGTGACTGTGCAGGATGAGGGGGGGAGGGAGGAGGGAGGTAGCGGTGGTAGCTGTAGTAGTGGTGGTTGTAGTGATAGCAGTAGTGGGTGTGATCTACCGGTCTCCGGATGAACGCTGAAGACCCCCAGGTCGGACCCGTCCACGAGGGAGTACCGCACCTCCCCGTCGATCCCCCGGTCTTCGTCCGCGGCCGCGACGGTGACGACGACGGCCCCCGCGGGGGCGTCCTCCCGCACGGCGGCGGCCGCCGCGAACTCCGTGAACCGCGGGGCGTGGCGGTTCTCGTCCACGTCCGCCACCTCCACCGTCGCCCGGCAGACCGCCGGCGGCGGCCCCCCGGGGTCGCCGTCGCGCGCGGCCACCGTCAGGTCGTAGCGGAATCGCCTCTCGAAGTCGAACGGCCGCGCCAGACGCAGGGCCCCGCTCGTCTCGTGCACCGCGAACATGACGCCGTCCTCGTCCTCGCCCCGCAGGGAGTAGCGCGCCTCCCCGGCGGGGCCGCCAGCGTCGAGCCAGCCGAGGACGGCCCCCACCGGGACGTCCTCGGGCACGCGGAGGCGGAGGGGGGCCGGCCCGCACGCGGGCGCGCGGGTCGCGGCGACGGCGACGCGCGGGGCGTGGGCGTTCGCCCGGCTCACGTTCACTACGACGCGCGCCGAGCCGCTCAGCCCACCGCCGTCGACGGCCGTCACCTTGAACTCGTGCGGCCCCGCGTCGCCGGGCTCCGTCAGCCTCCTGGCGAGCGTCACCTCGCCGCTCGCCGGGTGCACGGCGAAGGCGTCCGAGCGCTGCTCCAGGGCGTAACTGAAGCGCCCGTTGGGGCCCTCGTCGGCGTCCGTGGCGGCGACACGTAGGACCGTGGTGCCCGCCGGCGCGTCGTTGGCGACGCTCGCGGCGTACGACAAAGCCGAAAACAGCGGATTCAGGTCGTTGCGGTCCAGCACCTGGACGAAGACCGTGGCGGACGCCGAACCGCGGCTGTTCTCGGAGAACGCCTTCACCCCCAGCGTGTAGCCGTGGCGCTCCTCGCGGTCCAACGGCACGCCCCTCGTGCGGACGCGCAGGAACCAAAAGTCGCCCACGACGAGCCCCTCCGCCTCGAACGCGGCCCCCTCGTCCCCGGACACGACGGCGTACCGGGCCCCGGGGGCCGAGCGGCCGACGTGGATCCCCATCTTGTCGTGGCTCTCCACGTACGTCCCGGGCGCGGAGTTTTCGTAGACGGTGGCTTTGTAGGACAAGCTGGTGAAGCGCAGGGCGGGCTTCGGCCGGCCCCGTTGGCCCTCGAGGCATTTCCCGCACAGCGGCAGCAGCAGCAGGAGCAGCAGCGGGAGGAGCGCCGAGGCCATCGTGTCGGGCGTCAGGCTCTGCGCCCGAGAGCCGCCGACGACACGGAGCCGCGGTCGGAGAGGTGGGCGACGCCAAAGTCTGGCACTCCCAATGGGGTGTCGGTCCTCCTCCTCTAACATGTCAGATCAAGACCAAACACAAACCAAACTATTTTTTTTGCCAGGTAAGGCGCCCCGCTGAGCTACCGGGTAGTGCTTTTTGAGAAGCGAATTGGCTGTCGTGAACGATAGCTCAACAAAGTGGCTCATCATCGTCGTCGTCACCTCATGGACATTTATAATTACAGCAGCAGCCAAATACTTGAAAAGGCACGTTTCTACAGGCACAGAGATCCACAGAAACCCACCCACTGCGAGACCAGAGAGACCCACTCACCTTGGTAGGGTGTGGGCTGGGCCGCTCCCCCGGCCACGCTACAATAATACTATCTAAGCGCAGTAATAATAATATCTAGGGGCTCCATAGTAGTAACAGGACGCATTGGTGTGGAGTGGGGAGAAGAGGACATTCAACCTCAGCGTGTTGTGTGCGTTTTTGTTGCATTTTTAACGCGAATGAAAATGTGTGCCGATCGTGTGTGCATTGCTAGGGGCAACCCCTGCCAGCGGTGCAAAGTGTAATTATATAAATGCTTACGATACCAATGTGTGCGACTTGCCTTGTAGAGTGTGCAGGCGAATAAAAAAGGACGCACGCCTCCGTCGATGGTGCGTGAGAGCTTGCAGGGGCCAACCGTGCGAGCGTTGTGCACGTGCGCGCAGCTGATGACGTTGTCTCCGGGCCGAGGCGCGTGGGGAAATAAATAAATAAATAGCCGCAAACCTAACTAAATATTTAAAGGGAAATCGCCAACACAACTCAACTTTAACTCTTTTGAATGCGAGTGACGGGAAGACGGCACAGCGCTTGCCCACGGCGTGCTTCCTGGCAGAAACATTTCTCACGTGAACCCCACGGTTTGGTAGCCAAATCCCTCGCAAGCACGCGTGCACAGACGGACACAGACAGACGATAAAATTAATTGTATAGGTTAGAGAGACAAAGACCCCCCCGTGTAGCCTTAACAGACTGTAGGGGCAAGTGCTGTTTGCGAGCACCTACGAAGACCGGTAACGATACACGAGGGGGTGGGTGGCCAGCAACCACGCCCGACCGCCTTTGTCTCCCCAGTGGCGATGTTTACACACCGCAACAGGTACTCATTTGAGGCTGAGTCGACCTAGGGGAGGCCCAGGATCGGTTTAGATAATCGTCACTGATTGTGTTGGCCGTGAGCGGGAATCGAACCCGGGTCGCTGGGTTCATAGCGCAGCGTGCCAACCGCTACACTACCGCTCCCCATATAGACCACACACACCACATTATTATATATACAGGTAGTCCCCGACTTACGATGGAGATGCGTTACCACGTAAGGCGAAAATGGCCTTAGCCTACCCAGGAGTCTTAAAGAATGGTGATAGTTTAGCAAAACAGAGCAATTTACAGTATCGTACTGTATAAACTATATACTGTATGTATTTGTTAATTACAATACTGTATTGCACAGTAAAATTCAAAGTAAAAAACAAGGTAAATTCTTAGCCTACCTATGTGAACTGCAATTTCATGGAAAGTGTTTTCAGGAAACAATCCTATCTGCTATAAAAACTTTTAACATGCATTAAACGTATGTATCGTAGTAACCCTAAAATGAAATCGCTAAAGCTATGTTATCATACACGCATTGAACGTATCGTAACGTATCATATTGTACTGGACTCACCAAGATTCTGTCCGTCGTCTGCACACTTGAACGATGTTAGGTTGTTGATGGCCACATTAACTTAGTTGTTGGAAGAGAAGGATGGCGATGATCAAGTTACAGTCTCGTACCTCGTAGCACGCTGCTGCGTTTGCCTGCCGCGCAAAATTAAAAATATTTTGCTATTTTGTCATATTGCTATCGCCATCGTAACTGTGGTGCCACCACAGCGGAGCAACTCCGCCGGCTCTACCCTCTCCTCGCACCCCCCTTCCCATCCCACGAACGCACGCACGCCCCACTAAACACCCGCATGCACCCCCGTAGGGTCGCGAGGAGGGATCACCTGGTGCGATGGGTTTTCACCCGAGGACCCCACTAGCAGGGATGTTCCACGGTTTCCCCGGACCAGGAAATTGGCCGAGCCCCCCAGACCGGATTATATGGCGCCCCCCCTCAAGAAGGGGGCATAGAGCTTTACAGGCCGGCCGCGATGAAGCATACACAGCACGGGGGGGTGGGACCTTCAGCCAGTACCCAGCGGCAGGGTAAACAGTGGGGTGGGAGGGAAAAGCCCCTAGGCAGATAAGAAGTTGACTTAAGTTGGAGGGAACGAGGGGATCATCGATGAGTCAACGGCGAGGAACGCAGGCACAGAGACAATGGGAAGGGGGGGGGATGACGCGACCCCCCCCCACCCAACGGCCAGAGCGCTCAAAGCGGCCGCAAAGAGGATTCGATTGGATGCGCAGGATGACGTCATGTGACCCGGGGATTAAGGGGCTTTGGAGACATAAGGGGGCCGGAGGGGCGGATTGAATCAGAGTTCTTCTGGAGCGGCGGGAGAGACCAGCCGTCCTCAGCGTCCGTGCGACGCCTGCAGGGTGGAGCTGGAAACGGTTGGCCAGAAAAAGTCCCCGAGGCGAGCATCTTCCCCAGCCCCCATCGGGCAGCTGAAGAGGTGAGTGGGTACGGGAAAGGGGGGCCAATTCAGTCAGCTCGAGCTTGGGGGATAGACGCACTCTGCGACGGGTAAGTGATAGGAGGAAGGGTGCTGGCTGGAGGGGGCCATAAACGGGGGTTCACTATTCGCTCCGGGAAATAAATCTCAGCACAGACTGACGCTGTGACGCGTGGTGCCATGTGTGCGTCTGTGAAGAGCGGTGGGACAGCAGTCGGCGCAACGACGGTGTGTGGGTGACTTTAATCGGCATAGGCAAGACGCGCACGCGCACAAATAAATAATTAATTAGAGGGACGCTTGAACGCGCCCGCGAGCGTAGCGCGCAGAGAGTAATTAATTATTGATTCCGAGCACCGTTGGCTTGTTGACACAATGGCTTAGCAGAAGTAATTAATTAACTCTAAACAGCCGGCCAGTCAAACCATTACGTCATCCACGCGGTTAGGCCACACGGAGTGGGGGAATCACGCGGCGCCTAATCAACCCCTAGGCGGGGAATCACGCGGCGCCTAATCAACCCCTAGGCGGGCTGGGCCAGCCGCTAGCTATGTCGGTTCCGAGAGACACAAACGCGGAGGGGACGGGGGTGGGGGAGGCAAACACCCCCCCCCCGCGCGTTGAGGGGGAGGGGGGTACCAGCCCCCACCCATTAGACGTGGCGCCCCCCCCCCCCGCTCGTGGTGAGTGAGATCAGCCCCCACGTAATGGGGAGTGGGGAGAGGGGCACTAGCCCCCACATAACATCTAAATATCGTAAGTCGGACCGTCGTAAGTCGGGGACCACCTGTATAGAGACCACACACACCACACATTATGATAGAGACCACACATTATTATTTATATAGAGACCACACACACACACCACACATTATTATTATAGAGAGACCCCCCACACACACACATATTCTACAAACAAAATGAAGGTACCCCCATGGGTTCTCCCTGATCAGTGGTACCAAATGTTTTCAATGAGAAATTTGAAACAGATGCCATCCAGCCATCCACCCTACGTCCTTCCTTGTGGAAGAGATACGTAGATGACACTTTCGTCATTTGGCCGCATGGCCTGCCAGCACTGAACCATTTTTTCAAACACATAATTTCCATACACCCATCCATCAGATTCACCATGGAAGTGGAGAATGACGATAAGCTACCATTCCTGGATGTTTTGATCGAGGAGAGGCCTGATGGCTCATTGGGACATTGCATCTGCAGGAAAGCCACCCACACGGGTTCCTTTCTAAAGCCTGATTCCCAACACCATCCGGCCCAGAAGAATTCCCCCATCAAATCACTACACTGTAGGGCAACACTGCATCTCCGACCAACATCACCGAGCCAGTGAGCCGGAGCACGTACACAAGGCCCTCAAGATGAATGGATATTCAGGCCGCACAATCCACAAAGCTGTATCCCAAACCATGGGGAGACAACCATCTGAGCACCCAGTCAAAACCATCACCTTGCCATACATAGCAGGTGTTACCAAAAAGATTTCCAAAATCTTAAACATACACAAGATCCAGGTACGAATCAATACAATACACAAAATCCGTGATTGATCACATCTGTTAAGGATGTCATTCCTGACATGCAATACCCGGGTGTCTACAAACCAAGTTGTGTCTGCAGCAGCAGTGACATTGGGGAAACGAAACGACGTGTCTCGGACCGTGTTCGCGAACACAAGGCAGATTTGAAACACTGCAGAACCAATACCTCTGCCGTGGCTGTTCATTGTTATAATGCTGTGGGCTTGCACGATATTGTGTTTTCCGAGACCAAGATACTCCGCAAACCTTTGGGCCACCATCGAGATTTGTCCATCAAGCCGTCCAGATATATAAACACAAACAATTTCAACCGAGGAGATGGGCATAAGCCGAGCAATCATTGGAAGGACGTTATGAACCGGGTAAAGTAATAACTTGCTGTGATGCTTCCAACCTTCCTGCCGTTTGGCCGTTACCTCCGACTGAGTTTCATTGCCCTGTGGGATGCACTTTGCATTAACGGGCTGGGGTTCTCACTAACATCGCCACCTCTGCTCCCTTTGCCTCGATGCATCAATGGTTCTTACCGTTCGATGGGCGCGTGTCTCACCTGGCACGGCCACTACTGCGGTGGTTGACGCGCTTGCCTCTCACAGCGCAGGCCTGGCCAGTTTGTGCACCACAGACTTGACGTTCGCTTGGTAATCTCCCCCAATCGCTCTCCCTCTCTCCCATCGACAGTGCCAATCCCCCGTTAACGCTACCGCTGTGTGCAGGCGACGGTGTGCTCTCATGCGGCGACGGAAGCTCATTGACTTTGACACGCTCATCTCTCACTAATCTCTCTCCCCATAATCTCGCCCATTGACACAGCTGACATATACAACCCGTTGTGGTAGCAGCGTTCTCGCTGTGTTCTTCCTAGTTCAGCTGTTCTATACTGCTGGGTTCTGTTTCGCCTGATGACAATCGCTTGTGTTGCGATCGAAACGTCGTGAAATATATTTTATTTTGCGTCTACGCGACTTTAACGAAAGAACCAAGAATATGAACACACATTGTTACCATGATATAGAGACCACATACACATTACATATATAGAGACCGCACATCCCCTGTAGTAGACACATCGTCGAATGCAGTAGCAGTGGTAGTAGTGCTGGCAGTAGTGGTGGTACTAGTGATAGTCGTGGTGGTAGTAATAGTAGTGGTGGCTGTCGTGGTGGTAGTAGCTAGTGGTGATAGTAGTTAGTGATAGTTAGTGGTGAAAGTTACATTGCCACTTGCCTGCAGGGTGGTGAGAGCGGACAGCACCACGTGTGGCCGTTAGCAGCAGCACAGGATGGAGACGGCGGCACGCTGAGGGGTTGGTGACAGCGCTGCCCCTAATAACGTGTTGTAGTGTGTGTGTGGGTCTCTAAACGTGTTGTAGTGTGTGTGTGGGTCTCTAAACGTGTTGTAGTGTGTGTGTGGGTCTCTAAACGTGTTGTAGTGTGTGTGTGTGGGTCTCTAAACGTGTTGTAGTGTGTGTGTGGGTCTCTAAACGTGTTGTAGTGTGTGTGGGTCTCTAAACGTGTTGTAGTGTGTGTGTGGGTCTCTAAACTTGTTGTAGTGTGTGTGTGGGTCTCTAAACGTGTAGTGTGTGTGTGGGTCTCTAAACTTGTTGTAGCGTGTGTGGGTCTCTAAACGTGTTGTAGTGTGTGTGTGGGTCTCTAAACGTGTTGTAGTGTGTGTGTGGGTCTCTAAACGTGTTGTAGTGTGTGTGTGTGGGTCTCTAAACGTGTTGTAGTGTGTGTGGGTCTCTAAACGTGTTGTAGTGTGTGTGGGTCTCTAAACGTGTTGTAGTGTGTGTGTGGGTCTCTAAACTTGTTGTAGTGTGTGTGTGGGTCTCTAAACGTGTAGTGTGTGTGTGGGTCTCTAAACTTGTTGTAGCGTGTGTGGGTCTCTAAACGTGTTGTAGTGTGTGTGTGGGTCTCTAAACGTGTTGTAGTGTGTGTGTGGGTCTCTAAACGTGTTGTAGTGTGTGTGTGGGTCTCTAAACGTGTTGTAGTGTGTGTGGGTCTCTAAACGTGTTGTAGTGTGTGTGTGGGTCTCTAAACGTGTTGTAGTGTGTGTGTGGGTCTCTAAACGTGTTGTAGTGTGTGTGTGGGTCTCTAAACGTGTTGTAGTGTGTGTGTGGGTCTCTAAATTTGTTGCAGTGTGTGTGGGTCTCTAAACGTGTTGTAGTGTGTGTGTGGGTCTCTAAACGTGTTGTAGTGTGTGTGGGTCTCTAAACGTGTTGTAGTGTGTGTGGGTCTCTAAACGTGTTGTAGTGTGTGTGGGTCTCTAAACGTGTTGTAGTGTGTTGTGTGGGTCTCTAAACGTGTTGTAGTGTGTGTGTGAGTCTCTAAACGTGTTGTAGTGTGTGTGGGTCTCTAAACGTGTTGTAGTGTGTGTGGGTCTCTAAACGTGTTGTAGTGTGTGTGGGTCTCTAAACGTGTTGTAGTGTGTTGTGTGGGTCTCTAAACGTGTTGTAGTGTGTGTGTGGGTCTCTAAACGTGTTGTAGTGTGTGTGGGTCTCTAAACGTGTTGTAGTATGTGTGTGGGTCTCTAAACGTGTTGTAGTGTGTGTGGGTCTCTAAACGTGCTGTAGTGTGTGTGGGTCTCTAAACGTGTTGTAGTGTGTGTGTGGGTCTCTAAACTTGTTGTAGTGTGTGTGTGGGTCTCTAAACGTGTTGTAGTGTGTGTGTGGGTCTCTAAACGTGCTGTGGTGTGTGTGGGTCTCTAAACGTGTTGTAGTGTGTGTGTGGGTCTCTAAACGTGTTGTAGTGTGTGTGTGGGTCTCTAAACGTGTTGTAGTGTGTGTGTGGGTCTCTAAACGTGTTGTAGTGTGTGTGTGGGTCTCTAAACGTGTTGTAGTGTGTGTGGGTCTCTAAACGTGGTGTAGTGTGTGTGTGGGTCTCTAAACGTGTTGTAGTGTGTGTGGGTCTCTAAACGTGTTGTAGTGTGTGTGTGGGTCTCTAAACGTGTTGTAGTGTGTGTGGGTCTCTAAACGTGTTGTAGTGTGTGTGTGGGTCTCTAAACGTGTTGTAGTGTGTGTGTGGGTCTCTAAACGTGTTGTAGTGTGTGTGTGAGTCTCTAAACGTGTTGTAGTGTGTGTGGGTCTCTAAACGTGTTGTAGTGTGTCTGTCTGGCCTGGGACCTCTCGCTGCGTGTCCTCGTTTCATCTCCCAGATGACTCGTAGCAGCGCCACACCTGTCGGGGAATATATACTGTGTACTGTTGGGGCACAGTATAATTACTTAAGTGATTATAATTACGCTAATAAACCCCAATGATCCAATCGAAATGAGGGATTTCGATGGGATCATTGAGGGGGGGTGGACACGTGCCACTCCACCCCCCAATGGCTCGCCACCGGTTGTAAATCAATAATTATATTGTTGGGGAACAGCCACAATTAATTATCACTAATTATCACTAATTATCATTAATTGTGGCACGTGCGTGCCTTTGATGTTCGGAATGACGAGCACGCAGCATCAGCTGTGATCACAACGCAAGGCCGGCTTTGTAAAACGTCAGAAAATCGCTACGGCAGGAAGATTCACATCATTAGAACTCCTTTTTGCCAGTACCAAAATATAATAATAAAATATAATAATGTAATAATAATATAATAATAGGGGTTTCCCAATTTTTTTTCCAGCAACAAAACTCAAACCTTTTTTTTACAGGGAATCATGTTGCTGCATTAACCACAATACTTGTGGTCAAAATACAAACAAAACACGCACCATGATAATATGATGATGCATCGTCCTTGAAACTGATTGGTCCACACCAGGGACGGCTTTCTTTTGAGCCTCGTCCCAATTGGTGCTCGACCAGAGGACGCCGTGAGGGGGGGGGGGAGACGTGGGGGAGGGAGACGTGGGGGGGGGGAGACGTGGGGGGGGGAGCCGTGGGGGGGGAGACGTGGGGGGAGGGAGACGTGGGGGGAGGGAGACGTGGGGGGGGGGGGAGACGTGGGGGGGGGGAGACGTGGGGGGAGGGAGACGTGGGGGGAGGGAGACGTGGGGGGGTGGAGATGGGGGGGGGGAGACGTGGTGGGGGGACATGGGGGGGGACATGGGGGGGGAGATGGGGGAGAGGGGAGACGTGGGGGGGGGGGAGATGGGGGGGGGTGACACTAACAACAGTAAACAAGACCCTCGATGCCTCTTGATAATCCCCCAACAACAAACGAGAGATCCAAACAGGGAGGCCACGTTGGCAGCGGCGCCTTTAAATGCGAGACCCGTCACAAAGAGCTTCACGGCTCGTCGGATTTGCTCGTGCGGCCTCGATAAATACTCACGACTCTGGGTGGCGGAGATTTCGATTCCAGTTGTCGATTCCTTCTCGAATCGGTTGCGCTCTTCCAAACAGCAGCTTACATATCGCTTTATGAATGGATCACCCCTGTCCTAATCGACATCGGTATCACCAGATGCACACACGGTACAGATAACAATAGATTCGTCAATCTGATAAAATCGCTTCGAGTGGACGCATCTGATTCTCGTACGCAACAATATCAAGCACTTGCCGTTAGAAATTCAGCAGAGTGCTCGAAATCGCTGTGAACGGGAACAGAACGGAATGTTTCGATTTAAAGCTTTCGTGACTGCAAGGATTCATCTTCTTTGGTTTTTTCGGTAAAGTCACCACGTAGAATGAGAATAAAAGCGCTGTTTTCTGGACAGTCCTGTTTCTTCACCCGAGGACGGCTACTTGTGTTGTGGCCGAAACGTCGTGATAATTTTAATGTTTTATTTTATTATTTTATTCTCATTCTACGTGGTGGTGACTTTACCGAAAGAACCAAAGAAGAACAGAATGTGTCGGGTAATATTTATTATCGTAATTGTTCCTCCAGCTGCTCCGCCGGGAGCGGCCCCTAGGGATTATTCCCCGGGGTGCCCCGGGGCTGTCTGGGGAATCACCTCCCCGGCGTATTCCACGTCCGAAGACACCACGGCGTCTTCCTCCGCGTCAACATCGACATTCTACATTCAACTTTTGCCTCATTTTTATATACTGTTGGGGCATATATACTGTGTACTGTTGGGGAATATATACTGTATACTGTCGGGGAATATATACTGTGTACTGTCGGGGCATATATACTGTGTACTGTTGGGGAATATATACTGTGTACTGTTGGGGAATATATACTGTGTACTGTTGGGGCATATATACTGTGTACTGTTGGGGCATATATACTGTGTACTGTCGGGGAATATATACTGTGTACTGTTGGGGCATATATACTGTGTACTGTTGGGGCATATATACTGTGTACTGTCGGGGAATATATACTGTGTACTGTTGGGGAATATATACTGTGTACTGTTGGGGCATATATACTGTGTACTGTTGGGGCATATATACTGTGTACTGTTGGGGAATATATACTGTGTACTGTCGGGGAATATATACTGTGTACTGTTGGGGCATATATACTGTGTACTGTTGGGGAATATATACTGTGTACTGTTGGGGAATATATACTGTGTACTGTCGGGGAATATATACTGTGTACTGTTGGGGAATATATACTGTGTACTGTTGGGGCATATATACTGTGTACTGTTGGGGAATATATACTGTGTACTGTTGGGGAATATATACTGTGTACTGTTGGGGCATATATACTGTGTACTGTTGGGGAATATATACTGTGTACTGTCGGGGAATATATACTGTGTACTGTTGGGGCATATATACTGTGTACTGTTGGGGAATATATACTGTGTACTGTTGGGGAATATATACTGTGTACTGTCGGGGAATATATACTGTGTACTGTTGGGGAATATATACTGTGTACTGTTGGGGCATATATACTGTGTACTGTTGGGGAATATATACTGTGTACTGTTGGGGAATATATACTGTGTACTGTTGGGGCATATATACTGTGTACTGTTGGGGCATATATACTGTGTACTGTCGGGGAATATATACTGTGTACTGTTGGGGAATATATACTGTGTACTGTTGGGGCATATATACTGTGTACTGTCGGGGAATATATACTGTGTACTGTTGGGGAATATATACTGTGTACTGTCGGGGAATATATACTGTGTACTGTTGGGGCATATATACTGTGTACTGTCGGGGAATATATACTGTGTACTGTTGGGGCATATATACTGTGTTCTGTTGGGGCATATATACTGTGTACTGTCGGGGAATATATACTGTGTACTGTTGGGGCATATATACTGTGTACTGTTGGGGAATATATACTGTGTACTGTTGGGGCATATATACTGTGTACTGTCGGGGAATATATACTGTGTACTGTTGGGGAATATATACTGTGTACTGTTGGGGCATATATACTGTGTACTGTCGGGGAATATATACTGTGTACTGTTGGGGCATATATACTGTGTTCTGTTGGGGCATATATACTGTGTACTGTCGGGGAATATATACTGTGTACTGTTGGGGCATATATACTGTGTACTGTTGGGGAATATATACTGTGTACTGTTGGGGCATATATACTGTGTACTGTCGGGGAATATATACTGTGTACTGTTGGGGAATATATACTGTGTACTGTTGGGGCATATATACTGTGTACTGTCGGGGAATATATACTGTGTACTGTTGGGGAATATATACTGTGTACTGTCGGGGAATATATACTGTGTACTGTTGGGGCATATATACTGTGTACTGTCGGGGAATATATACTGTGTACTTTTGGGGCATATATACTGTGTACTGTTGGGGAATATATACTGTGTACTGTTGGGGAATATATACTGTGTACTGTTGGGGCATATATACTGTGTACTGTTGGGGAATATATACTGTGTACTGTTGGGGAATATATACTGTGTACTGTTGGGGCATATATACTGTGTACTGTTGGGGCATATATACTGTGTACTGTCGGGGAATATATACTGTGTACTGTTGGGGAATATATACTGTGTACTGTTGGGGCATATATACTGTGTACTGTCGGGGAATATATACTGTGTACTGTTGGGGAATATATACTGTGTACTGTCGGGGAATATATACTGTGTACTGTTGGGGCATATATACTGTGTACTGTCGGGGAATATATACTGTGTACTGTTGGGGCATATATACTGTGTACTGTTGGGGAATATATACTGTGTACTGTTGGGGAATATATACTGTGTACTGTTGGGGAATATATACTGTGTACTGTTGGGGAATATATACTGTGTACTGTTGGGGAATATATACTGTGTACTGTTGGGGCATATATACTGTGTACTGTCGGGGAATATATACTGTGTACTGTCGGGGAATATATACTGTGTACTGTTGGGGAATATATACTGTGTACTGTTGGGGAATATATACTGTGTACTGTTGGGGAATATATACTGTGTACTGTTGGGGCATATATACTGTGTACTGTCGGGGAATATATACTGTGTACTGTCGGGGAATATATACTGTATACTGTTGGGGCATATATACTGTGTACTGTTGGGGCATATATACTGTGTACTGTTGGGGCATATATACTGTGTACTGTCGGGGAATATATACTGTGTACTGTTGGGGAATATATACTGTGTACTGTCGGGGAATATATACTGTGTACTGTTGGGGCATATATACTGTGTACTGTTGGGGCATATATACTGTGTACTGTCGGGGAATATATACTGTGTACTGTCGGGGAATATATACTGTGTACTGTCGGGGAATATATACTGTGTACTTGTGGTACCAGAGGCAGTGAGTCACTTCTGAGGCACTAAAGAGTAGGAGGCAACACACTTTTATTCCACACCGCTGGACGACACCGTTTTGCTGGTCCTGCGCCTCGTAATCATGTCCTCGGCTCCAGAAAGCAACACAATATGAACGCGAAGTCCTCCATTATTCCGAGCTGCACTATTCGAGGTTGCGGACTGCTTTGAAACACTCCCAATTTTTATCACAGTAAACGCTTCAGACCACCGCAGGATACTCAAAACTAAGAGCATCCGGGAATTGATGAGATGACGGGGTTAAGAGGTGCATCTTCTTTGGTTATTTCGGTAAAGTCACCACGTAGAATGAGAATAAAATAATAAATTAATAAAAAAAATAACACAATAAAATTATCACGACGTTTCAGCCACAACACAAGTGGCCTTCATCAGGTGAAGGGACGAGACTGTCTGGAGGACAGCGCTGGAGCGAACACAGCCAAGCTCAGACCGCGACCTTTAAGCTGTGTGAGAAGAAACAGAGCGCCTTGACAAAGGAATTAGCATAAAAATTTGCATTTAATTGGCGGACTTAGCACGATGAACGGTGTAGAGGGGGTGAACATGTGCAGACCAGGGGGAATTTAGATATTGATGGTGTGAAAAGGGAATTTAAGCTGCTGCGAAAGTTTGGGATGCCAATACTTGATAAAATATACTGTACCATTGAAAATTAGTTCAATGTTTGGTTCGGATAATTTAGCATTGAAATAGCTGCGTGATTAGCTTGTGACTGGTCATAGAAATAGCTATGTTAAAGTCAAAGCCTACACATCCACAGAGGCACCTAGTACAAATCAAACAGGAGAATTTAGCACTGAAATAGCTGCGTGATTAGCTTGTGACTGGTCATAGAAATAACTATGTTAAAGTCAAAGCCTACACATCCACAGAGGCACCTAGTACAAATCAAACAGGAGAATTTAGCATTGAAATAACTGAGTGATTATCTTGTGACTGGTCATAGAAATAGCTATGTTAAAGTCAAAGCCTACACATCCACAGAGGCACCTAGTACAAATCAAACAGGAGAATTTAGCATTGAAATAACTGAGTGATTAGCTTGTGACTGGTCATAGAAATGGCAATGTAAAAGTCAAAGCTTACACATCCATAGAGGCACCTAGTACAAATCAAACAGGAGAATTTAGCATTGAAATAGCTGAGTGATTAGCTTGTGACTGGTCATAGAAATGGCAATGTAAAAGTCAAAGCTTACACATCCACAGAGGCACCTAGTACAAATCAAACAGGAGAATTTAGCATTATTTTATTATCAATCTACGTGACTTTACCGAAAGAACCAAACAAGATGAATCCTTGCAGTCACGAAAGCTTTAAATCGAAACATCAACATCAACAATAATGACAACAACAACACCACTAATGCGCACGCTGCACACACACGGAGACCGAGAGGCCTCGCCAGCGGTGTGAGCCGACAGTGGCGCCCATGGAGGCCGCGGGGGGAGAGACATCACCAGGAGATGTCCCCATCAGACTCCTCCTACACCTCCTCCACCTCCTCCACCTCCTCCAGTTACACCTCCTCCACCTCCTCCAGTTACACCTCCTCCAGTTACACCTGCTACACCTCCTCCTCCACCTCCTCCAGTTACACCTCCTCCAGTTACATCTCCTCCTCCACGACCTCCTACACCACCTTCACCTCCACCTCCTCCAGTTACACCTCCTCCACCTCCTCCTCCACCTCCTCCAGTTAGACCTGCTACACCTCCTCCACCTCCTCCAGTTACACCTCCTCATCCTCCTCCACCTCCTCCTCCACCACCTCCTACACCACCTTCACCTCCTCCTCCACCTCCTCCAGTTACACCTCCTCCACCTCCTCCAGTTACACCTCCTCCACCTCCTCCAGTTACACCTCCTCCACCTCCTCCTCCACCTCCTCCTCCACCTCCTCCAGTTACACCTCCTCCAGTTACACCTCCTCCACCTCCTCCAGTTACACCTCCTCCTCCACCTCCTCCTACACCACCTTCACCTCCTCCTCCTCCACCTCCTCCTCCACCTCCTCCTCCACCACCTCCTACACCTCCTCCTCCACCTCCTCCACCACCTCCTACACCACCTTCACCTCCTCCTCCTCCACCTCCTCCTCCTCCACCTCCACCACCTCCCACACCACCTCCTACACCTCCTCCTCCACCTCCTCCTCCACAACCTCCTACACCACCTTCACCTCCACCTCCACTTCCTCCAGTTACACCTCCTCCAGTTACACCTCCTCCTCCACCACCTCCTACACCACCTTCACCTCCTCCTCCACCTCCTCCAGTTACACCTCCTCCACCTCCTTCTCCACCTCCTCCAGTTACACCTCCTCCAGTTACACCTGCTACACCTCCTCCTCCTCCACCTCCTCCAGTTACTCCTCCACCTCCTCCTACACCACCTTCACCTCCTCCTCCTCCACCTCCTCCTCCACCTCCTCCTCCACCACCTCCTACACCTCCTCCTCCACCTCCTCCACCACCTCCTACACCACCTTCACCTCCTCCACCTCCTCCTCCTCCACCTCCTCCTCCACCACCTCCCACACCACCTCCTACATCTCCTCCTCCACCTCCTCCTCCACAACCTCCTACACCACCTTCACCTCCTCCTCCACTTCCTCCAGTTACACCTCCTCCAGTTACACCTCCTCCTCCACCACCTCCTACACCACCTTCACCTCCTCCTCCTCCACCTCCTCCTCCACCTCCTCCTCCACCACCTCCTACACCTCCTCCTCCACCTCCTCCACCACCTCCTACACCACCTTCACCTCCTCCTCCTCTACCTCCTCCTCCTCCTCCTCCACCACCTTCTACACCACCTCCTACACCTCCTCCTCCAACTCCTCCTCCACCACCTCCTACACCACCTTCACCTCCTCCTCCACCTCCTCCAGTTACACCTCCTCCACCTCCTCCAGTTACACCTCCTCCTCCAGTTACACCTCCTCCACCTCCTCCTCCACCTCGTGCTGCTCCATCATCCCCACGGTGCCATCGTCGCCATCGTCGTCGTCGTCGTGGCGACCCCTGGCCAGCACGCCACTCTCGAAGCCACTGGAGGGAGCAGAGAAAGTAGGCAAGGGTGACACGCCGTAGCTAGCTAGCATGAGGGTGGAGGTGGTGATGAAGGTGGTGATACGTACCTACCTCGGGTCACCTACAGAAACAACAAAAAAACACTGCGGATGGCCACGTGGAATGTTCGAACGCTCACTGCGGAGGAGAGGCTGCCACTCCTCTGTCAGGAGCTGGACCGGCACCGCCTGGATCTCTGTGGCATTCAGGAGGTCCGGTGGACCGGTTCTGGCTCCTGCTACCATGAGGGGTGGACAGTCCTCTACTCGGGGCAGGAGACTGCCAAAGAACAGGGTGTGGCTTTTCTTCTGAACGCAAGAATGAAGGGGGCGTGGGAGCGTGGCGGTGAGGTGTGAGAAGCTGTAAGCCTCAGGCTACTTTGGGCTCGCCTTCCCATCAACCAGAGGCGAGGAGTGGTGGTCGTAGTTACTTATGCCCCCACCGAAGATGAACATCTGGAGGGATGCAGGCAAGGCCAATGAGTCAGATGCCTTCTATGACCTCCTGTCACAGGTGCTAGCTAAAGTGGCCCCTCGGGATAGAGTCATCTTGTTGGGTGACTTCAATGCCCGAGTTGGTCATGATGCTGGCACCTGGTCTGGAGTGATTGGAAGGCATGGACCAGATCAGCTCAATAACAACGGTAGGAGGTTGCTTGATTTTTGTGCAGCCAATGGGCTTGTAATTACCAACACGCTGTTCCGGCATCGGCGCATCCACACAACATCATGGATGCATGCCAGGTCCAAGCAAGAACATCTGCTGGACTACATAGTGACGGACCAGCGGATGCGAGCCCATGTCCTTGACACCAGGACCCACCGTGGAGCTGATCTGCCCACTGACCATCGACTAGTCATCTGTAAGATGCACCTGCCATTTTTCCACTCCGGTAGTGGGTGTACACCCAGGACCCCATTCCAACCTAAGGTGGCATGGTCTCAGCTAGCTGATGAAAGCTGCAAGTGAAAATGTCATCATCGCTTGTGGCTGGGGTTGGCATCGTCCCCCACTCCTCCTGATGTCGAGGGGAAATAGGCGGCGTTTAGGACTGTGGCTCATGCAGCTGCAATGGCTGATTTGGGAAAACGGTCCAGACCTCCCCAGAGACCCAGGCTGACAGAGGAGGTGTTCAGACTGGCTGAGAAAAAGCGACAGGCCCAATCTCATTGGCTACAACATCCCATGTCGTAGATTGAGGAGGCTTACCACAGCCTTCGCTTGGAGGTACGGAGAGCCGTTAGGCGCTGCAATGATGGGAGGTGGTTGTGGGTTGCTGAGGAGATGGAGTCTGCCTCAATGGCCCGCGATCACAAATCGCTCTTTAACTCCATCAAAAAAGTAACCTGCAGCGCCATACCTATTACCATCATTAGGGGAAAGAACGGTGATCCAATCTCCGACCCCCAGGAACAGGTTTGCAGATTTGCTGAGCATTTCTGTGAGGCCCTGGGGGAGGGGAAATCTCTCAGCCTGGAAAATGTGGGACAAGTGGGGATAACCCTGCTGAGGCTGTGATGCCTAAAATATTGTAAGAAGTCACCCTCTGTGAGTGGCTGGCTGAGGTGCCATCTGTTGAGGAAGTACTGAAGGCGATCCAGAGCCTGAGACCAGGAAAGGCAGCGGGCAGAGATGATCTCCCAAGCGAAATGCTGAGGGAGGGTGGCCTTTGTGCACAGACTGCCCTACATGACATCTTAACAACAGTCTGGACCACTGGACGGGTTCCGCAGGATTGGAAGGATGCCCTGGTGGTCCCCCTCTTTAAGAAGGGGGACCGCACAGACTGTAACAACTACAGGGGCATCTCAAGGATTATTCAACATCGCTTCGATAGGCATGCTGAGGAGAGGCTTGCGGAGCCCCAATGCTGTTTGAGGAAAGGGCGGTCCTGCAAAGATGCCATATTTTGTCCGCCTGCTACAGCAGAGGTGTAGGGAATTCCAACAAGACCTACATCTCTGCTTTATTGGCCTTGTCAAGGCCTATGATACCATCAGTAGGCCTGGGCTCTGGATTGTTCTTCGTGCTTTCAGAGTCCCTGACCCTCTGCTCACGATTATTAAGGACCTTCATGATGGTGAGCGGGCCCGGGCAAAACTACGTGGCCAGGAGTCGGAGCCATTCCCTGTACACTTTTGGGTATGACAGGGATGTCCTCTGGCTCGGAGGTACACTACACTATAAACTACACTATACACTCCACTATACACTACACTAAAAACTACACTATACACTACACTACTCAACCACTATACACTACACACTATAAACTACACTGTACACTACACTATAAACTACACTATACACTACACTATACTCTACACTTTACACTAGAGACTACACACTACAAAACAGTACACTATACACTACACTATAAACTAAACTATACACTACACTGTAAACTACACTACACACTACACTATAAACTACTATACACTACACTGTACATTGCACTATACACTACTATACCACACAATTTCCACTACACTATGCACTACTATATACTACACTATACTATACACTACACTATACTATACACTAAACTATACACTACATTATACACTACACTACTATACACTACACTACTATACACTAAACTATAATTGTAAATGTTGTAGTTGTTTTACTCTCCAACACACAACCGGATAGTGTTGAACTAGTATACTACACTATACACTACTATACACTACACTATACTCTACATTATACACTACACTATATACTACACTATACACTGCTATACTCTTCACTATACACTACTATACACTACACTATACACGACACCATACACTACTCTATACACTACTATACACTACACTATACACGACACCATACACTACTCTATACACTACACTATAAACTACACTATACACTACTATACACTACACCATACACTACTATACACTACACTATACACGCCACCAAACACTACTCTATACACTACATTATAAACTAGTAACTAATTGGCACGTTTTGTTTACGTGACACTAAACCTGACAAATTGGCTGTCAGGCGGTGGCGGGTTTGACCACACAGCGTTTATATATTTACGCCACTTAACACAAAAACAAACTCTACTGTGGACAGAATGGGAATGTTGTGTTCGTGCCGTAGCAGCAGGACCTCCCGCGTAGCAGGCGAGGCAGTCAACAACTCCGTAACCACCGTGATGATGATGATGGGAGACACCGCAAACTCTAAAATATACAGCAGCAGCAGCAGACGTGATCAGGGTCTGGGGATCTAACCCTCGACCTCCCGCGTACCAGGCGAGGCAGTCAACAACTCCGCAGCCACCGTGATGATGATGAGAGACACCGCAAACTCTAAAATATACAGCAGCAGCAGACGTGATCAGGGTCTGGGGATCTAACCCCTGACCTCCCGCGTACCGGGCGAGGCCGTCAATAACTCGCGAGCAGGGAGGCCGCCAGGGACAGCGCCGTCAGCGTCGCCGTCCAGCGCACGGAGCAGCAGGAGGAGGAGGGGCCCACGGCGCTGGCGGGGGCGGAGAGCGTCGCCGCGTCGCCCGCAGTCACCCCGCACGAGCGTGGGGAGGTGCAGGAGGTGGGCAGGGTGGTGGTGGCGGTGGTGGTGGTGGGGGGGGTGGTGGTGGTGGTGGGGGCGGTGGTGGGGGTGGTGGTGGTGATGGTGGTGGCGGTAGTGGCTGCGAGAGCAGGAAGACAAGGGAAATTAGTGGCGAATGGCGGTTGTTGTCTGTGTGTCTGTGTGTCTTTTAAAATGTGTGTCTGTGTGTGTCTGTGTCTGTGTGTGTCTCTGTGGAGGAGGCTCGTGAAGGACACTGCTACTGGGCAGTTGGAGGCAGTCGCCCTCCATCCAACAACAACGGAGGGCGGAGGAGCGACGCTCACAACAACGAGCGGAGCGCCGGGTGGCTAAAGCACAGCAGGTTGGCACAGTAGGGGGCACAGGTGGTGCATCAGCCAGTCATCTCAGTCAGTCGACCCGTGGCACCTGGGTCTGCCCCGTGACCTCCTGCCAGCGGGCGTTCGACACTTCACGTGGCCTCAGGGTGCACATGGCCTGGCACAAGCGTCGTGGTGACGTCACCGCCACTTAGTGGCGAATGGCGGTTGTTGTGTCTGTGTGTGTGTGTGTATCTGTGTGTGTGCCTGTATCTGTGTGTGTCTGTGTGTGTGCCTCTCTCTATGTGTCTGTGTGTGTTTCTGTCTGTGTGTCTGTCTGTGTCTGTGTGTCTGTGTGTGTGTGTCTGTGTGTGTGTGTCTATGTGTGTGTGTCTGTGTGTGTGTGTCTGTCTGTGTATGTGTGTCTGTGTGTGTGTCTGTGTGTGTGTCTGTGTGTGTGTCTGTGTGTGTCTGTGTGTCTGTGTGTCTCTGTGTGTGTCTGAGGTAGAGAGAGAGAGAGGTGAGGTGAGCGTCGCTCACCACCGACGGTGAGCAGGGCGTAAGCCATGGGGGTCCCCAGGCTGAAGAGGGAGCAGCTGTAGACCCCCTGGTCCAGCGTGGAGACGCAGGAGATGGTGAGGTCCAGCCTGGTGGAGCTCCAGTGCAGCAGAGAGACACGCGGGTTCGTGTGGGCTGAAACACGGGGAGACAGGGAGACACAGGGAGAGAGACATGGGGATAGAGAGAGACACAGAGAGATAGACAGAGAGAGAGACACAGAGAGAGAGACAAACACAGAGAGACACAGAGACAGAGATAGATGGGGATAGAGAGACGCAGAGAGATAGACAGAGAGAGCCAGAGAGAGAGACATTGGGATAGAGAGAGACACACACAGAGAGAGAGACAGAGACATTGGGATAGAGTAAGAGGCACAGAGAGAGAGAGACAAACACAGAGAGACACAGAGACAGAGAGAGACAGAGAGAGAGAGAGAGACATGGGGATAGAGAGACGCAGAGAGAGAGACAGAGAGAGAGAGAGACATTGGGATAGAGGGAGAGACACAGAGAGAGACAGAGAGAGAGACACACAGCGAGCGAGAGACACAGAGAGAAACAGAGAGAGAGAGACACAGAGAGAGAGACACACAGCGAGCGAGAGACACAGAGAGACAGAGAGAGAGACACAGAGAGAGAGACACACAGCGAGAGAGAGACACAGAGAGAGACAGAGAGATAGAGACACAGAGAGAGAGAGACAGAGAGAGAGACACACACACAGCGAGAGAGAGACACAGAGAGAGAGAGCAGCAGAGACAGAGAGAGACAGAGAGAGAGACAGAGAGAGAGAGACAGAGAGAGAGACAGAGAGAGACACAGAGAGAAAGAGGGTCAGATACAGAGAGAGACAGAGAGAGAGAGAGACAGAGGGACAGAGAGAGAGACAGAGAGAGAGACAGAGGGACAGAGAGAGAGACAGAGAGAGAGACACAGAGAGAGTGCTTGCCGCTCACCCTTGACGGTCTGGAAGTAGAGTGTCTGCCCGTGAGGGTTGCTCCACTGAATTGGGTCTGAGTCTGGATTTTGCGACACGCCGCAGCGTAGCGTGGCCGTGTCTCCCTCGGACACCGCGTCTCCCGTGGCCCACACTGAGATCGGAGGACCTGCTTGGGAGACACATGGGGAGAGAGACACCCACCCACTCACTCACCCACCCACTCACCCACCCACTCACCCACCCACTCACTCACACACTCACTCACTCACCCACTCACTCACTCACTCACCCACCCACTCACTCACTCACCCACCCACTCACCTACTCACACACCTCATTCACTCACCCACCCACTCACTCAACCACTCGCCCACCCACTCACCCACCAACTCACCCAATCACACACTCACTCACCCACTCACTCACCCACCCACTCACTCACCCACTCAGTCAACCAGTCACTCACCCAACCACTCACCCACTCACTCACCCACCGACTCAGTCAACCACTCACTCACTCACCCACCCACCCACTCACCCACCCACTCAGTCAACCACTCACTCACCCACCCACTCACCCACCCATTCACCTACTCACTCACCCACTCACCCACACACCTACTTATTCACTCACCCACCCACTCACTCAACCACTCGCCCACTCACTCACCCACTCACTCACTCACTCACCCACCCACTCACTCATCCACTCACTCACCCACCCACTCATCCACTCACTCATCCACTCACTCACCCACCCACTCATCCACTCACTCAACCACCCACTCACCCACTCACCTATTCACACACCCACTCACCCCCACACCTACTCATTCACTCACCCACCCACTCACTCAACCACTCGCCCACCCACTCACCCACTCACTCACTCAACCACTCACCCACTCACTCACTCGCCCACCCACCCACTTATTCAACCACTAACCCACCCAATCACACACCCACTCACTCACCCACTCACTCACCCACCCACTCACCCACCTACTCACTCAACCACTCACTCACCCACCCACTCACCCACTCACTCACCCACTCACCTACTCACTCACCCACACACCTCATTCACTCACCCACCCACTCACTCAACCACTCACCTATCCACTCACTCACTCAACCACTCACTCACCCAGCCACTCAACCACTCACTCACCCACTCACACACCCACCCACTCACCCACCCACGCACCCACTCACCCATAGCGCTGTGTGGTGGAGGGAAGGAGACACAGGACATTGGAGACCACTCCCCTGTCTTCCACCGGGGGTAGTCAGCTACGATTCTCACACGGATGCAGTACTCAGCAGCGCCTCTAAGCGGAGGTACCGTGTGGCGGTAGCGACATCCCACAAAGCGCTCCTAGCAGACGCATCATCATAATCAGTACCATCATCATCATCAGTAGCATCATCAGTAGCAGCAGCATCATCATTTTCATCAGTAGTAGTAGCATTATCATGCTACTACTACTCAACCACTCACCCACCCAATCACCCACCCAATCACCCACCCACTCACCCACCCACTCACTCATCCACCCACCCACCCACTCACCCACCCACTCACTCACTCACTCACCCACTCACCCACCCACCCACTCACCCACCCACTCACTCACTCACTCACCCACTCACCCACCCACTCACCCACTCACTCACCCACCCACCGACTCAACCACTCACTCACTCACTCACCCATTCACCCACCCACCCACCCACCGACTCAACCACTCACTCACTCACCCACCCACTCACTCACCCACTCACTCACTCACCCATTCACCCACCCACCCACTCACCCACCCACTCACTCACTCACTCACCCACTCACCCATTCACCCACCCACTCACTCACTCAACCACTCACCCACTCACCCATTCACCCACCCACCCACTCACTCACCCACCCACCCACCCACTCACCGACCCACTCTCACCGTGCTGGTTGTGCCCCCCCTCGTCGAGACCTCCGCCTGCAGGTGGTACAGCACGTCATGCCGCTCCATCCTCCTCCTCCACCCACTCCTCATGGAGACCCCCACGGAGAGCTCCCACCACTCCGCCTCTCCCTCGTCGCGGTCGTCGTGGTGACCGTCAACGTCGCGGTAATCGTCATCGTCGCGGTCATCGTCATCGTCGTGGTCATCATCGTCGCGGTCATCGTCATCGTGGTCACCGTCATCGTCGCGGTCATCGTAATCGTCGTGGTCATCGTCACCGCCGCGGTCACCGTCATCGTCGTGGTCATCGTCACCGCCGCGGCCTTCACTGTCACCGTCATCGTCATCCTCAACACGGCACTCCTCCTCGCCGCCAGCCTCGTCCACCGTCACTTTCTTGTGGAGCATCAAGGTGACCGTCGGAGCACTGAGCACAGCTGAGACAAAGATCCCCCGTGTAGCCTTCGCAGACTGTAGGGGCAAGTGCTGTCAGCGAGCAGCACCTATGAAGGCCGGAACGGCACACGAGGGGGTGGGTGGCCAGCACCACGCCCGACCGCCTTTGTCGACCCAGTGGCGATGTTGACACACCGCACCGGGTACTCATTTCAGGCTGAGTCGACCTAGGGGAGCCCCAGGACCGGTTCAGACAATGGTCACCGGTGTTGGCCGTGAGCGGGAATCGAACCTGGGTCGCCAGGTTCACAGCGCAGCAAACCGATCCTGACAGCATCGTACGAAGTTGCTTACCTGATCGCAAAGCAGGGCAAGCCACACACCATTGGTGAAACACTTGTGAAACCAGCTGCATTAAAGATGGCGAATCTGATACTCGGAACAGCGGCCGAAGGTAAATTATCCCAAATTCCCCTTTCAAATGACACCGTCAGTGACAGAATAGAAGACATCTTGGCTCAAGTAGTCGCGGATCTGATTTCAAGCCCGGCAAAATTCAGCCTTCAACTCGACGAAACCACAGACGTTTCTGATCTAAGCCAGCTTGCTGTTTTTGTACGCTATGTGAAAGACGACATGATAAAAGAAGAGTTTTTATTTTGTAAGCCTCTTACAACAACGAAGGCAGCCGATGTGAAGAAGCTTGTGGATGACTTCTTCAGAGACAACAATCTTTCATGGGATATGGTTTCTGCAGTTTGTACGGACGGAGCTCCAGTCATGCTGGGAAGAAAGTCTGGTTTTGGTGCGCTAGTAAAGGCCGATGCACCACACATCATTGTGACGCATTGTATTCTGCACAGGCATGCGTTGGCAACAAAAACCTTACCTCCAAAAATGGCAGAAGTATTAAAAACTGTGGTGGAATGTGTGAACTATGTGCGAAAAAGTGCTCTGAGGCACCGCATCTTCAGTGAGCTGTGTAAAGAAATGGGCTCTGAATTTGAGGTACTTCTGCTCCATTCTAATATTCGGTGGTTATCCCGGGGACAGGTGCTGAATCGTGTTTTTGCCATGCGTGTGGAATTAGCCCTGTTTTTGCAAGAGCACCAACACTGCCATGCAGATTGCTTCAAAAATCCTGAGTTCATTCTCATTTTAGCGTACATGGCTGATATATTCGCAGCTCTCAATCATCTCAATCAGCAGATACAGGGTGGTGGAGTCAATATCATGGAAGCGGAAGAACACCTGAAGGCTTTTCAAAAAAAGCTACCGTTATGGAAACGACGAACAGAGAACAATAACTTCGCAAACTTCCCGCTTCTGGACGACTGTGCAAGTAAGATCGAAGATGTGTCTGGAATCGGAGATATTTCTGTATCCACGGAACTGAAGCAAACAATTGCCACACACTTAGATGAGCTTGCAAAGTCTCTCGACGGATATTTCCCTACAAGAGAGTCATATCCAGCATGGGTGAGACAGCCGTTCACGTTTGCTGTTGAAACAGCAGATGTCAATGATGAATTCCTCGACGAAATCATTGAAATTCAGCAGAGCCAGGTTCAACAGCAACTCTTCAGAACAACAACGCTCTCAACGTTTTGGTGTCGACAAATGAACAAGTATCCAGTTATTGCTAAGAAAGCCCTGGATTTTTTTATACCATTTGTTACAACATATCTTTGTGAGCAATCCTTTTCGAGGATGCTGGACATAAAAACGAAGAAAAGGAACAGACTTTGCTGTGAAAATGACATGAGAGTGGCACTTGCCAAGGTGAAGCCACGCATATCTGAACTGATCTCTCAAAGGCAACAGCAGAAGTCACATTGATTTCCAGGTATGTAATTTGTTGTGAGTTTATGCATTGTGTTGGTTTTTTTCTTTGAACAAGGTAATGTTCATGCACGGCTCATTTTGTGTACCAGTAAAAAACATATCTATGTCTTGAATTTGAAAAAAATCACATTTTATTTTTCACTAAAGAGGGGTTCGGTGAATGCGCATATGAAACTGGTGGGGTTCGGTACCTCCAACAAGGTTAAGAACCACTGACATAGCTATATCTGTGACCAGTTACAAGCTAATCACTCAGCTATTTCAATGCTAGATTCTATGCTAATTCCTTTGTCAAGGGGTACCTCTGCGGATGTGTATACTTTAACTTAGCTATTTCAATGAGCCATTTCAATGCTAATTCCTTTGTCAAGGCGCTTTGTGTTTTCTTCTCACACAGCTTAAAGGTCGTGTTCTAAGCGTGGCTTCTCCCACTCCAGCGCTGTCCTCCAGACAGTCTCGTCCCTTCACCTGATGAAGGCCGCTTGTGTTGTGGCCGAAACGTCGTGATTTTTTGTTATTTTATTTTCACCTACGTGACTTTACCCAATAGAACCAAAGAGTATGGATCCTAGCAGTCACGAAAGCTTTAAATCTAAAATTGATTTGTTTCGGCTTTTTTCTTTCTTGCAAGCATCAATTTTTTCCAGGGTTTTTCAGTGAAATAGAAGGGAATGCGAAGTTAACCAAAGACAAGAACCCAAGTCCCGGGCGAAGCTGGGTAGTGAAGCTCGTTACCAATAAACCCCAATGATCCTATCAAAATGAGGGATTTCAATCGGATCGTTGGGGGGGCACGTGCCACCCCACCCCCCACTGGCTCCACCACTGTCACACACTGGCATGGTTCACAGGTGGTGGTGTGTCCAGACCCACGCCTGGCCACCTTCACCTGCTCAGTATTAATGCTTCCTCACTCCACCAAGTAGTTAATTGAGGATTAATCAACACAGCCGAGGCTGCGTTTCTCTCTCTCTCCCCGTGGTTGTGTGGATTTCCTTCCCGATTCCCCGGTCTCCCCTCGACATGTAGAGAATGAACACCGCCACGCGTCTAGAGTGAACACCACCAAGCGTCTAGAGTGAACACCGCCACGTGTCTAGAGTGAACACCGCCACATGTCTAGAGTGAACACCACCACGTGTCTAGAGTGAACACCACCACGCATCTAGAGTGAACACCGCCACGTGTCTAGAGTGAACACCACTACACATGTAGAGTGAACACCACCAATCGTCTAGAGTGAACACCACCAAGTGTCTAGAGTAAACACCGCCACGTGTATAGAGTGAACACTGCCACGCGTCTAGGGTGAACACCACCCCGAGTCAAGAGTGAACCCCACCACGCATCTAGAGTGAACACCGCCACGCATCTAGAGTGAACACCGCCACGCGTCTAGAGTGAACACCACCACACGTCTAGAGTGAACACCACCACGTGTCTAGAGTGAACACCGCCACGCGTCTAGAGTGAACACCACCACGTGTCTAGAGTGAACACCACCACGCTGTTGACAAAGCCTCACCTTGTGTTGTTGTGGGCAGGTTGCTTCTGATAACAAAAGCGGTATAGCAGCTCAAGCGGGCTTGGCCTGGTGAAAAAAAATAAAAACTGCGTGAATATTTACAATAAAACAAGGTTACAAAGTGGCGAGTCGGGTGAAGACAAATTAAACTTTAGCGAGATAATTAAAGTAAACGCAATCAGGCGAGGGCAGGAGGCAAGGCCCCGCGTGGCTAGGCCCCGCGTTGTAAAGTTCCAACCTGGACATCGATTCCCATGCTCACTGCTACTCAACTGACATCCCTACGAGCGAGAGAGAGCGAGGCTCTACCTTGGTAAACAACAACCACCACAACCACCACAACCATCACCACCACCACAACCGCGATGAGAATTTCTCACCTCGGATTTCAGTTCACGTGCGGAGCGGCAGATTCCTGTTACCTCGTGACGTCACGCGGCAGCAGGAGGTGACGTCACTTGAGTGGTACAAGACACTCCCCTCCCACAACGAGCGGGTCTTAATTTAAATAAATTATTTTAATGAGTCCGGCCCATACGTGGAGGGATGGGGCGTGGGTGCTGAAACCCGTCGCAATAAACTCGCGACGGCCTTCACGAATACATTATGTTAATGAGCCACCAGTCACCGGGCGTAGCTTTGCCCAAATAAGGATTGTACTTGAACAGATAACGGAAGTTGACCCAGGCAGAGGTGACGTCACGCTCAAGGGCGCGGTAGACGGGGTGGGGTGAATACCTTGGTGACATGACGACACTGGCGAGGTACACCTCCCCCTGGCGTTTCACGCCGATGAGGTGATGCTGAGTGGTGACGTCACAGAGCGGGATTGGAGTTTAAGTTGATTTAGATTCATTTTCCATTGCTCCCTCCCTTGAACTCAGCAACAACAACGTGGACATTGCATCCCACTGGGATTTTTTAGCACACAGCGTTGGTGTACGGTGCTTTTTTCAGGAATATTTTGCTGTTTTTTATTCATGGATTTTCTGTTTGCAGTCACACAAAGTAGTCACTTTAAGATGTGTTTCTTGTTCGTTTTTGTGTTTGTTGTGGTTGCACTTGATTCAAGAGCCGAATGGCTCACAGGGGTATACCAAAATATATAAACTGAAACTATTGTGTACACTGTGTGTACACACTGTGTACGTACACGCTGTGTGTGCACTGTGTGTGTGTACACGTACACACTGTGTGTGTACGTGTACACTGTGAATGTACAGTGTGTGTACACTGTGTGTGTGTACACACACAGTGTGTGTACACTGTGTGTGTACACACACTGTGTGTGTGCAGTGTGTGTGCACTGTGTGTCTGTGCACTGTGTGTCTGTGCACTGTGTGTGTACACTGTGTGTGTACACTGTGGGGGGCACAGTCATCTCAGTCGACCAATGGGCATCTTTTCATCAATTTATTTTCCAATTTTCTTGTTTTTTTGTTTTCTATTTATGTGACTTTACCGAAAGAACCAGGAATATGGTAGCACATTCTCTATTTATTGCAGAGGTTCAAGGTTAAAATCCGACAGGCACACCTGGCTACCCCAGAAACATTCACCACATTGCGTCATTCACAACGCACAGGTCATGTTGGTGTAACGGTCAAAATTGTGTTAATTCCAAACATTATCCAGAAACTCCACAACGGAGACACGCACCCCCTGTACCAACGACGGAGGCGCAGGGACAGACGTTCGATTACGTTGGAATCGACCTGCAGACGGCCAGCAGCTCCGTGTCGCCTCATCTCGATCCCGCAATCCCAAACAGGTGAAAGTCCGCATCGAACCCAACCCCCGGCAAGGCCATCGTCTAATTACGACGAGAGAACATTCACACGAAATGTCCTTTTCAATGAATAAGCTTTTAATGAAGAAATACAATTATACAATTCAAGACATAACACAATTCAAAGTTGTTTCACTTTAAAACTTCAAGACGGAGCATCGGGAGCTTGCGTGGAGGCGTCGTTCGTGTGCAATTTTTTTCGTGACTTTCCTGGCCCAAGGCTGCAAATGGTTGTGAGGGGCGCCGCCGGCGGTCAGGCTTGCTACAGCCCTTGGTCGTGAACATCCAGACGTGAATCAGCAAGGAGCATTTCATGTCCTAGTTCGACAAAATCTACGTCAACACGTAATACAAAATTATAATTCGTGTTATAGAGAATGTATCTCCTCTACGTGTAACTTTAAGGTGGTATGCCTTGTAACTGATGAATGATCCGAGTGTGCTTCCTATGTCAAAGACAATGAGTTGCTCCAGATGCTTCATGACCTGTATCACAAGAACAACGGGTCTCACCTGAGTTCTCTGTACAGGTTACTTCCAAAACACACACACACACTTTGTCCTAACGTAACTTATTCAATGTTTGACCCTTATAAATAAAATGATGCATGTACACACAAAATCAGACAAGTGTTCATTCTGAATTATTGACAGGCATTTTAACAAAATTTAATTACTGCAGTGAAATGTACTGCATCAGATAACATCTGATTAAGAAGCTATTTGAAAAAATAAATATGCACGGTCTACTTAACAGTGGATGTAAAACATACTTTTGTGTCATTCAAAACGAGGCCATTGCATGCTGGCGAATTCTAAACATTAGCGACAAATTACACAACTGAGATGAAACATCAATCATCGCCTCCTACTGACAGCCTCTTGTTCACATACTCTTTGGTTCTTTCAGTAAAGTCACGTAGGTAGACAAAATAATAGATCACGACTTTTCGATCGTAACACAAGCGGTCGTCCTCAGGCAGAAAAAATAATAAATGAAGGCCGGTGCAGGGCCACCACCCTGTGCCACACAGGGGCAGCTGCTACTTGGGGATGCTCTTCGAGTGTTTCAGACGAGATACAAAACTCCCAGTTGCCGAGGCGATTAAGCACCGAGCAAATGCAATTATTATAAAATAGTGAATGCTTGGGGGCTTCTTTGCTCTCGCTCCTGGTCAGAGATCTACCCAACCCACGGGCCCACAGAGACTGGCCGCTCTTACTCTGCAGGTTGAACCTAGAAACTGAGTGTCCAACTTCACGTTCTTGTCATTAAAGGCCTGTGACAAAGGTCTATTGTAGCGACATCATCTCTGGCTTACACATCTACTGGGTCTCCACTTGACTTTGGATTGTCTCGGAGGAAGTCCACCCACACCTCCACTTCCACAAACTGCTGGGAGTTGCCTCGCTCTGCCTCACAGTCAGAATTCTCCTCCTGCTTCACGTTGCCTCCATCAATGTGAAGGTCCCATTTTGGAGTTGAATCTTCATCTTCACATTTCACCTTCACTTCTTCGCTATTCACCATCACTTCTTCCCTCTTCACCATCACCTCTTCATATTTCACCTCGATACCTTTAAAAGTGTCCAAGCTGGGATTTTCTTCCGGTTCGTGTTTCATGAGGGATGGGCTTATTGTGGCACTTTGACTTTCACAAGCTGATTTCAGACTCCACTCCTTGCAGATCTTCTGATGCTTCTGTGTTCTCTGGTGTACTTGAAGATTTTATGAATGTGCAAACGCCTACCCGCAGAGTGCACCTGAAGGGTTTCTTTCCTGTATGTGTTCTCTGGTGTGCTTTAAGATGTGGTGACTGTGAAAACGCCTTCCCGCACAGAGTGCACTTGAAGGGTTTCTCTCCCGTGTGTGTTCTCTCGTGTACTTGAAGATTTGATGAATGTGCAAACATCATCCCGCACAAAATGCACCTGAAGGGTTTCTCTCCTGTGTGTGTTCTCTGGTGTTTTTTAACAACAGATGACCGTGAAAACGCCTTCCCACACACACTGCACTTGAAGGGTTTCTCTCCCGTGTGTGCTCTCTGGTGTTCTACAAGAGATGAATGTGCAAACGCCTTCCCACACATCGTGCACCTGAAGGGTTTCACTCCCGTGTGTGTTCTCTGGTGTGTTTTAAGAGCAGATGACTGTGAAAATGTCTTCCCAAACACACTGCACTTAAAGGGTTTCTCTCCTGTGTGTGTTCTCTGGTGCGTCTCAAGAACTGATGACCATGCAAATGCTTTGTCACACACAGTGCACTTGAAGGGTTTCTCTTCTGTGCGAGTTCTCTGGTGCTGTGTCAAATTTCCAGTCCGATCCGTGCTGTATGCACGCTGGTCACATTGTTGACTTGTCGTACCGAGCTGCTGCGCTGACTGCCTTTGCTCCATCAGACCAGCGTCAGCTGCAGACAGAAAATAAGAATATCCACACCATCTACACGTCAGTAACGAGCCATGGAGAAATGAATATAAACAGTCACACGTGACTTACACGTCTATATTCATTCATATATTCATGACTAGCTGTACTACCCGGCTTCGCCCGGGACTTGGATCCACCACGTCCGGGCGCCTTTGTCTCCCCAGTGGCAATGTTCACACCACAGCAGTTACTCGTTTGAGGCTGAGTCGACCTAGGAGAGGCCCAGAAGCGGTTCAAATAATCGTCGCCGGTGGTGGCCGTGAGCGGGAATCGAACTCGGGTCACCGGGTTCGTAGCGCGGCGTAGCGCTAACCACTACACTACAATGCGTTATGCTTACACACACACACAGACACACACACACAGACACACACACAGACACACACACAGACACACAAAAGATAAAACAAAGATCCCCCATGTAGCCTTAATAAACTGCAGGGGCAAGTGCTGTTAGCGAGCACCTATGAAGGCCGGAACGGTACACGAGGGGGTGGGTGGCCAGCACCACGCCCGACCGCCTTTGTCTCCCTAGTGGCGATGTTTACACACCGCACCAGATACTCATTTGAGGCTGAGTCGACCTAGGGGAGGCCCGGGACCGGTTCAGATAATCGTCACTGGTGTTGGCCATGAGCGGGAATCGAACCCGTGTCGCCGGGTTCATAGCGCAGCGCGCTAACCGCTACACTATCACTCCCCACAACACACAAAAAACACACAGACACACACACACACAGACACACACAGACACACACACACAGACACACACACACAGACAACGCTAACCACTACACTACAACGCGTTACGCTTCCACGTGCGAGGGTCACGTGACAGATTTGACGTCACAGCTCACTTGCCGTGCAAAAAATCTATACATTATTGAGCTCCCCCCCCCCAAAAACAGAAAAGTGTATTTGTATAATGTTTGCACGGTGTACAGTCTGGAAAGTACCCACATGGCAAATTTCCAGTTTGTTGCATGTCGGGAAGTAGGCTCAACATTTTGAACAGACAACACACACAATCACAACTTTACATATTTTTATATATATGGAGATAAACAGTAAGAGCCAATTTGTTAATCCATTGCCGGACGAGGGTCTCCCCACGCCGCCCCGGGTCGTGATTTGACCATACTTCACCACGCTCGTCCGTGTGGCGGCTTGGTGGAGGAGGGTAGCGCAGACGTGGGAGCGTAGTGACATTGTACTCTACAATGGATGTTGCCCCCACCGCTCCTATGCCGCTCACCAACGTTGCACAGTCCCGCAGCCACCTAAAACAACAACAACAACAAAGTCCCATCACAAGAGAGAAACACACAAATAGAGATTCACTTCGAGTACACTCACCACCACGTAGCTGTCAACCCCCTATCAGTGCCCCTACCTTATTACAGATCAATTCAGACCGTATCGGCCACCACGTGTCTTTATAAATATCAACGTTCGTCCTACGGAGTCCCATCACAATGTAGAAACACAAATAGACAATATTATGTTACCAAAGCATGTTTTTTTGCCCGTATTGAAACGGCTGTCACACGTATGGGCATGAAAACTCAATGTCTCTGTACAAGAATACGGGGTAAACCGTACGGGTTATGACAGCTGTGATGCATCAAGAGATAACTTGACCCGTCGTTGTGTTACCTCGTTTAACCAAAGGCTTCAAACTCGCGTGGAACAGCCCGAAACCCAAAGCATGAGGACAAACACAAAGACGGGTATATCACGAGAGAAAAAAACCCCTACATATTTACCAATAACACTGCCCTTAAAAGTAAATACTGTAGTGCATAATCGGGCAATGGCCCTTTTTCATAACACCTCTGTGACTGACGATTGTATTTCAGCCTTTATTCTTACGACTGCTGCCTGTGTATCTTACTGTGAAAACAGTTCCACAAAGCATGTATAATTATTTATTTTCTTTGTGACAGACTAGGCCCGAGACGCCAGGGAGGGCCTGAATGGCCTGGATTGCCTACCGAGAAGGAGACGCCTTCCCCGGCGGGGAGCAACCACAGCCTGCGGTGTCACCGCCGCAACGGGGGTCACACAACACCGGATTTTTTTTGTAGTCAAAATTTTAAAACCAAAACACCCACTTACCGGTTCGCGTGAGTTCAATCCTGCTCAGAGTTTTAAGGGGCGAGAGGAATTGTTCGTGCAAGTTTAGGGTGGATGGGGGTGGGGGTGGGGAGTCGTTATGTTCCGAACAGTTTCGAAGCGTCCTGGGGAGCCGGGCTAGAGGCGTCAGCCATTGGCACTTGGGAGCTACCACTCCCAGCCAAGGGTTGACGCTCAAACTATCAATCTTATACTTTCACTTCCATCGCATAATTTGAATCGTATTTACTCAAACAATACATGCTGAATTATCTACTGTGATAGTCACGGTCGCTCCGTCATTGTATTGCTGTTGTAGATGTATATATTTATATATTTAAAAAATATTACCGCCTCTGCGACCCCCCCCCCCTATTTAAAGCGGTAAGTTGGTTCGTTCCAAATGATGCCGTTCACACAACGCGATCAAAGTTGGGAACGCTCTTGCAGAATTGTACAACATTTAACTCCGACAGTTATCGCGATATGGCGACACTACGATATTACCTAATCATATCCACCATAAGCGTATCGTACATTTTTTTTCCACACGGCACGTGCACACACTCAAAGCACTTGCAATTCAAATTTCTATTTAAAGCTTTCGTGACTGCAGGGATTCATCTTCTTGGTTATTTCGGTAAAGTCACCACGTAGAATGGAAACAATAAAAAATATATTTTGATCCCCTGCTGATTTTGTACGTTTGCCCACTGACAAAGAAATGATCAGTCTATAATTTTAATGGTAGATTTATTTGAACAGTGAGAGACAGAATAACAACAAAAATCCAGAGAAACGCATGTCAAAAATGTTATAAATTGATTTGCTTTTTAATGAGTGAAATGAGTATTTGACCCATCAGAAAGATTTCTGGCTCCCAGGTGTCTATGTGTACACTGTGTGTGTACACTGTTTGTGTACACTGTGTGTGTATACACTGTGTGTGTGTACACTGTGTGTATACACTGTGCGTGTGTCACTGTGTGTACACTGTGTGTGTACACTGTGTGTACACTGTGTGTGTACCCTATGTGTGTACGCTGTGTGTGTGTACACTATGTGTATACACTGTGTGTGTACACTGCGTATGTGTACACTGTGTGTATAAATTGTGTGTGTACACTGTGTGTGTGTACACTGTGTGTGTACACTGTGTGTGTACATTGTGTACATTGTGTATACACTGTGTGTGTACACTGTGTGTGTACACTGTGTGTGTGTACACTGTGTGTGTGTGTACACTGTGTGTATGTGTGTGTCACTGTGTCACTGTGTGTCACTGTGCTTGGCACAAGCGTCGTGGTGACGTCACCGCCACTTAGCAAATGGCGGTTGTTGTTGTGTCACTGTGTCACTGTGTGTGTGTCACTGTGTGTGTACACTGTCACTGTGTGTGCGTCACTGTGTCACTGTGTGTGTACACTGTGTGTGCACACACAGTGTACACACACAGTGTACACGCACACATGCCTTCCCACACACACTGCACCTGAAGGGTTTCTCTCCCGTGTGTGTTCTCTGGTGTGTTTTAAGAGTAGATGACTGTGAAAATGTCTTCCCACACAAAGTGCACTTGAAGGGTTTCTCTTCCGTGTGCGTTCGCTGGTGTTTTTTAAGAGTAGATGAATCTGAAAATGTCTTCCCACACACACTGCACCTGAAGGGTTTCTCTCCTGTGTGTGTTCTCTGGTGTGTTTTAAGAGCAGATGACCGTGAAAATGCCTTCACACACACACTGCACTTGAAGGGGTTCTCTCCCGTGTGTGTTATCTGGTGTACTTTAAGATGTGGTGACTGTGAAAACGCCTTCCCGCACAGAGTGCACTTGAAGGGTTTCTCTCCCGTGTGTGTTCTCTCGTGTACTTGAAGATTTGATGACTGTGCAAACATCATCCCACACAAAATGCACCTGAAGGGTTTCTCTCCTGTGTGTGTTCTCTGGTGTATTTTAAGAGCAGATGACCGTGAAAATGCCTTCCCACACACACTGCACCTGAAGGGTTTCTCTCCTGTGTGAGTTCTCTGGTGGGTCTTAAGAACTGATGGCCATGCAAATGCCTTGTCACACACACTGCACTGGAAGGGTTTCTCTCCCGTGTGTGTTCTCTGGTGTCTTTGAAGATGAGATGAATCTGAAAATGCCTTCCCACACACAGTGCATTTGAAGGGTTTCTTTCCCGTGTGTGTTCTCTGGTGTTTTTAAAGAGCAAATGACTGTGAAAATACCTTTCCACACACACTGCACTTGAAGGGTTTCTCTCCCGTGTGTGTTCTCTGGTGTGTTTTAAGAGCAAATGAATCTGAAAATGTCTTCCCACACACACTGCACTTGAAGGGTTTCTCTCCTGTGTGTGTTCTCTGGTGTCTTTGAAGATGTCTTCCCACACACACTGCACTTGAAGGGTTTCTCTCCTGTGTGTGTTCTCTGGTGTCTTTGAAGATGAGATGAATCTGAAAATGCCTTCCCACACACACTGCACTTGAAGGGTTTCTCTCCCGTGTGTATTCTCTGGTGTGTTTTAAGAGTAGATGAATGTGAAAAATGCCTTCCCACACACACTGCACTTGAAGGGTTTCTCTCCTGTGTGTGTTCTCTGGTGTGTTTTAAGAGCAAATGAACCTGAAAATGTCTTCCCACACACACTGCACCTGAAGGGTTTCTCTCCCGTGTGTGTTCTCTGGTGTGTTTTAAGAGCAGATGACCATTAAAATGCCTTCCCACACACAGCGCACTTGAAGGGTTTCTCTCCTGTGTGTGTTCTCTGGTGGGTCTCAAGAACTGATGGCCATGCAAATGCCTTGTCACACACAGTGCACCTCTCCTGTGTGAGTTCTCTGGTGCTGTGTCAAATTTCCAGTCCGATCCGTGCTGTATGCACGCTGGTCGCATTGTTGACTTGTCGTACCGAGCTGCTGTGCTGAGTGCCTTTGCTCCATCAGACCAGCGTCAGCTGCAGACAGAAAATAAGAATATCCACACCATCTACACGTCAGTATCGAGCCATGGAGGAATTAATATATACAGTCACACGTGACTTACACGTCTATATTCATTCATGTATTCACGACTAGCTGTACTACCCGGCTTCGCCCGGGACTTGGATCCACCACGTCCGGCCGCCTTTGTCTCCCCAGTGGCGATGTTTACATCGCAACAGTTACTCGTTTGAGGCTGAGTCGACCTAGGGGAGGCCCAGAAGCGGTTCAAATAATCGTCGCCGGTGGTGGCCGTGAGCGGGAATCGAACTCGGGTCACCGGGTTCGTAGCGCGGCGTAGCGCTAACCACTACACTACAATGCGTTACGCTTCCACACACACACAGACACACACACAGACACACACACACAGACACACACACAACAACAACCGCCATTCGCCACTAAGTGGCGGTGACGTCACCACGACGCTTTTGCCAGGCTATGTGCACCGTGAGGCCACGTGAAGTGTCGAACGCCCGCTGGCAGGAGGTCACGGGGCAGACCCAGGTGCCACGGGTCGACTGACTGAGATGACTGGCTGATGCACCACCTGTGCCCCCTACTGTGCCAACCTGCTGTGCTTTAGCCACCCGGCGCTCCGCTCGTTGTTCTGAGCGTCGCTCCTCCGCCCTCCGTTGTTGTTGGAGGGCGACTGCCTCCAACTGCCCAGTAGCATCCTTCACGAGCCTCCTCCACAGAGGCCGATCTTGACACCGCTGGTACCAGTCATCGCCAAGTCCACTCAGCTCCACGTCCTCCTGTACCACATCACTCCATCTCTTCTCTAGCCCGTGCCGCACCCGCTTAGCCCCCTCAATCCCGCCAAACAAAAGCTGTTTCGGCATGCGGTGGCTGGGCATGCGGGCTACATGACCCAGCCATCGCAGCCTTGCCTGCCGGAGGAGCTCACCGATGGGACCCTGCCCAGATCTTTCAAGGATTTGTGAGATCCTCACACAATCCAGTCTGGTTAAACCCAGGATAGATCGTAGGCAGGCCAGCCTAAATGTTTCTAACCGGCAAAGATGCTCCATTAGGGGGGTCCACGTTTCGCAAGCGTAGAGAAGGGAGGGAATGACCGTGGCCGAGAAGACCTGAAGCTTAGTGCGGAGCGACAGACCAGGTAGCTTCCACACAGCGTTATGCAACCGATGAAAAGATATTGCCGCTCGACTGATTCGGAGTGAGACCTCTGCTGTTAAACTGGAGCCAGTCATAAGCACACTGCCCAGATATGGAAAACTCTCCACTCTCTCCACAACTGCCCCATCACCGATTGGGAGTTGTGGGGGTGGAGTGTCCGATGGAACAAAATACCCAGGCAGGTGCTTAGTTTTGGTGGGGCTGATGGTAAGGCCCCACCTCTTAGTGGCACGCTCCAGTCTCAGCAGCAGCGTCTCCAACTCCTCCTCTGACTGAGCAGCTATTACCAAATCTTCAGCATACATAACGTGGTTGAGCAATAGGGAGCCATCCCTTGACCGCACCCGGGCATCGATTAGCCTCCCATTATATCTGTACCATATGGAGATTCCCCCGGTACAGCTATTGAAGGCTTCACGAACTACGTGGTCAAAATAGATGTTAAATAATGTGGGAGCCAGAGGACATCCCTGTCGCACCCCAAGGTGTACAGGGAATGGCTCTGACTCCCGGCCACGTAGTTTTACCCGGGCCCGCTCACCATCATGAAGGTCCTTAATGATCGTGAGCAGAGGGTCAGGTACTCCAAAAGCACGAAGAACGACCCAGAGCCCAGGCCTACTGATGGTATCATAGGCCTTGACCAGGTCAATAAAGCAGAGATGTAGGTCTTGTTGGAATTCCCTACACCTCTGCTGTAGCAGACGGACAGAAAATATGGCATCTGTGCAGGACCGCCCTTTCCTGAAACCGCATTGGGGCTCCGCAAGCCTCTCCTCAGCGTGCCTGGCAAGGCGATGCTGAATAATCCTTGCCAGGACCTTTCCCGGCACACTGAGGAGTGAGATGCCCCTGTAGTTGTTACAGTCTGTGCGGTCCCCCTTCTTAAAAAGGGGGACCACCAGGGCATCCTTCCAATCCTGCGGAACCCGTCCAGTGGTCCAGACTGTTGTTATGATGTCATATAGGGCAGTCTGTGCACAAACCCCACCCTCCCTCAGCATTTCGCTTGGGAGATCATCTCTGCCCGCTGCCTTTCCTGGTCTCAGACTCCGGATCGCCTTCAATACTTCCTCAGCAGATGGCACCTCAGCCAGCCACTCACAGGGGGTGACTTCTTCCAATATTTGAGGCACCGCAGCCTCAGCAGGGTCATCCTCACTTTATGCCACGATGTTTTCCTGGCTGAGGGATTTTCTCTCCCCCAGGACCTCACAGAAATGCTCAGCAAATCTGCGAACCTGTTCCTGGGGGTCAGAGATTGGATCACCGTTTTTTCCCATAATGATGGTAATAGGTGTGGCGCTGCAGGTTACTTTTTTGATGGAGTTAAATAGAGATTTGTGATCACGGGCCACACACACACACACAGACACACACACACAGACACACACACAGACACACACACACAGACAACGCTAACCGCTACACTACAATGCGTGACGCTTCCACGTGCGAGGGGCACGTGACAGATGTGACGTCACAGCTCACTTGCCGTGCAAAAAATCTATACATTATTGAGCTCCCCCGCCCCCCTTAAAACACAAAAGTGTATTTGTATAATGTTTGCACGGTGTACAGTCTGGAAAGTACCCACATGGCAAATTTCCAGTTTGTTGCATGTCGGGAAGTACGCTAAACATTTTGAACAGACAACACACACAATCACAACTTTGCCTTTTATATATATTTGGAGATGCAGTGAAAAACTTTCCCAAATTCATCACGCGGTTTCAGTTTTTTGATTTTCAGTTTGATTTATTTTGGTTATAGTCCCGTGAGCCATTCGGCTCTTGAATCGGGTGCAACCACAACAAGCAACAAAACAAAAACACGACCAAGAAAATCATCTTACAGTGACTATGTGTGACTGTGCAAACAGCACTGTCATGGCACGCATTGAGAGGGCAAATGTCATAAATATTCCTGTAAGCCCTCACATCTTCAACATTAATGTTGCCATAGAAACGTCGTGGGGTTTTTGCTTCATTGTAAAAAAGAAAAATTATTATCTGTTATTTTTATTTTATTTTCTATCTACGTGACTTTACCGAAAGAACCAAGAAAATGAATTCCTGCAGTCACCAAAGTTTTAAGTCAAAACATTCACACACGTTGACAAAGCCTCACCTTGTGTTGTTGTGGGCAGATCGCTTCTGATAACAAGAGCGGTATAGCAGCTCAAGCGGGCTTGGCCTGGTAACAAAAGAACGAAAATAAAAACTGCGTAAATATTTACAATAAAAAAAAGTTACAAAGTGGCGAGCCGGGTGAAGACAAATTAAACTTAAGCGAGATAATTAAAGTGAATGCAATCAGGCGAGGGCAGGAGGCAAGGCCCCGCGTGGCTAGGCCCCGCGTTGTAAAGTTCCAACCTGGACATCGATTCCAATGCTCGCTGCTACTCAACTGACATCCCTACGAGAGAGAGAGGCTCTACCTTGGTAAACAACAACAACCACCACCACAACGATGAGAATTTCTCACCTCGGATTTCAGTGCAAGCGCGGATCGGCAGCCTCCTGTTACCTCGCGACATCACGCGGGTAAGCAGGTAACATGACGTCACCTCCGGGGTAAGGGACACGTCCCTCCCACAATGAGCGGCTCTGTAACTGAATAAATTATGTTAATGAGCCCGGCCCATTTGTCGAGGGATGGGGCGTGGCTGTTGAACCCGTCGCAATAAACTCTCGACGGCTTCAACAAATACATTGTTAATGAACCGCCAGTCACTGGGCGTAGCTTTGCCCAAATAAGGATTGCCACTGGATTGATATCGGCAGTGACCCAAGCGGAGGTGACGTCACGCTCACGCCGTGGACGGGGTTGGGAGAGTGTGAATACCTTGGTGACATGACGTCCCTAGCGAGGTACACCTCCCGCTGGCACTTCATGCCGATGAGGTCATGCTGAGTGGTGACGTCACAGAGCAGGGATGGAGTTTAAGTTGATTTAGATTCATTTTCCATTGCCCCCTCCCTTGGGTGGGTGAACTCAGCAACAACGTGGACATTATTGTGTATACATTGTGTGTGTACACACAGTGTGTGTGTACACACACACTGTGTGTACACTGTGTGTGTGTACACTGTGTGTGTGTGTACACTGTGTGTGTGTACAATGTGTGTATACACTGTGTGTGTACACTGTGTGTGTGTGTACAATGTGTGTGTGTACACTGTGTGTGTACACTGTGTGTGTATACACTGTGTCTGTGTGCGTACACTGTGTGCGTACACTGTGTGTGTACACTGTGTGTGTGTACACTGTGTGTGTACACTATGTGTATACACTGTGTGTGTGCACACTGTGTGTGTGTATACTGTGTGTGTGTACAATGTGTGTGTGTACACTGTGTGTGTTTACACTGTGTGTGTTTGTACTGTGTGTTTACACGGTGTGTGTACACTGTGTGTATACTGTGTGTGTTTACACTGTGTATACACTCTGTGTGTGTGTACACTGTGTGTGTGTACTGTGTGTGTACACTGTGTGTGTGCAGTGTGTGTACACTGTGTGTGTACACTGTGTGTGTTTACACTGTGTGTGTACACTCTGTGTGTGTACACTGAGTGTGTGTACGTGTTCACGCCACGTCCCTTTCTATGTCACCATTTTAATTCTGGGCCAAAGAGGTCCCGCAAACATAAACATTATCTGTTTAAAATGTAACACGAACATAACACACAATGAATTATATTCTTGGTTCTTTCGGTAAAGTCACGTTGAAGGGAAACAATAAAAACTATATAAAATAATAAAATTCTCACGACGTTTCGACTGTAACACAAGCAGTCATCATCAGGTGTGAACACCAACGGCAAGAAACATTTGAAAGAAGTGGCGGTTTGTATTTATTTATTAACGTTAGCTCCACGGAGAGTGATTTGGCAGTTTATTTAGAAGGACGAGTCCATCTATGTTTTGAAAAGAGGAGGGGGGAGACGAAAAATTAATGTATGCTGTCTGAAAGCCACCGTAAGCGTGAACAATCAATTAAGACCCGAAATGGTTTATCAAATCCTTCCAATGATTGCTAAGCCAGAATTCCTTCCTCTCGGTTGAAATTGTCTCTGTGCTTGTATATGTGGATAGCCTCATGAACGAATCTCTCATGGTAGCCAGATGGATTGCAAAGAACCTCCGTCTTGGAGAAGTCAATGTCATGTGAGCCTACTGAATTATAACAGTGATCTGCCATGGCCGAGGTGTTGGTCCTACCGTGTTTTAGGTCTGCTACGTGTTCACGAATGCGGTCCGAGACATGTCGTTTGGTTTCTCCAATGTAACTACTACCACAAAGGCAACTTAGTTTATAGACGCCAGGGTACTGTATGTCCGGAATCACATCTTTTACAGATGGAACTAGATCACGGATTTTATGTAATGTGTTGAAACGGACCTGGATCTTGTGTATATTCAAGATTTTGGAGATATTTTTTGTTATCCCCGCAATGTAGGGTAAAGTGATGGTTTTGAAAGGCTCCTCAAGAGGGTCCTTCTTCATGGTTGGAGTGATAGCTTTGCGGATTGTGTAGTCGGAGTAACCATTAGCCTTAAGAGCTTGGTGTACATGCTTGAGTTCACTGGCTATGTGTTCCTGGTCGGATATGCATTGGGCTCTATGGTGCAGAGTCTTGATGAGGAAAAGGCTCATATAAAACAGGTTCACATGAAATTGATTTCTCGAAGACGATGGTACTTTGCAAGCCGACTGGCTATCCACAAAGATTCGTTCACGAAGCCATCCATATATACAGACACAGACACAAATTCAACCGAGACGACGGTTTTAAAATCAGCAATCACTTTTGGTCATGACTGGATCAGCAGTGGATGAGTGTAGCGAGGTGCAATGCCCCCCCCCCCCATCTCTGTGATTAAAACACACAAACACCACTAGCCTATAATAATAAAGTGACCAAAAAAGACAAAGAGTACGTTTGACCTGTCAACTGATATAAATTCCACATTTATATGGCGTAGCCCAGTCTCTCCATTGGATGACTGTTAACCTCACACAGAGTAGTACTCAATGTATTGAGCTCTGATGCGCAAACTGTATTTTGAAATTGCAACCTTTAAAACTGCGAGACAAACGTTTTAACAACATCACTTTCCAGCCAGAAATCTCTGCCCAAGTTGGAGCACTCTACCAATGAATCCAGTCATCTGAAATTAACGTGATTGTAACATGCATTCGGAATTCCTTTGGTCGCCCAAATGAGCCTCTGCACCTTGGCATGGATAGCGAGTCCTGCACTCACGTCAGAAGCCATAACGTCCAGCTATTTTATTTCAGCATGGCAGATTTTAAGCCATGTTGACTTGGAATAAACCTCCCCAGGTACTTGGTCCGATTGAAACTGTAAAAATAAAATTGTACCCTTAGGGGTTAGCCTGAATTAAACCCATGAGATCCGATCCAAGCGTAATGCATCAAAGCAGCACTCCCATCTCACTGGATTTGTACAAAATATCTGTGCTATACACCATACTACTTTACAGTAATATACTACTATACTTTAGCTGGAATGTAGCATGTTTATGGTAGAGTGGATTATTTGTAAATTTTGATTGAAAATCCGAAGTGTCTTCAGTTATAAGACTCCGTCATTCTTCAAGCTGCATACCAATGTTGAACAAACATTTACATTGCTAAAGGACATTTGCAGATGATACATTATTAATGTTTGAGACAGAGGGACATGCCAATGCACGTGAATGTTTTTTCAATAAAACATATCAAAACTATACAGTTGCAATGATATTAAAATAAAATCCAAGCAACATTACCATTTTCCCCGCTCCTTGAGTTTGTACTCAATACTTTAACGTGTACAGGGCCATGGCGGTGTGGGGGCCGACGTCCACCCCACCGCCCTCGCTGGGCAGGTGGGGCGCGACGTCCGCCCCTTCCGCCGCCTCCTCCACCGCGTCGGTCGGCTCCCGCCGGGCCCCCGCCAACCGAGCGATCGGGCCCCCCGCGCTAGCGCCCTCTCCGAGGGACAGACTCGTGCTGCTGGCTCACGGCGGCACGGAGTAAACCCACGCACCCCTGCGCACACCGCGGCTATCGCTAACGCAGCGGACAGCGGCACGCTAGCGCCTGCACCGGCGAGCGATTACCTCCACGAGCATCCGCGCGCACCGCAGCCGTCGTTAACACAGGGCCCGAACGGTCTCGCACCTGCGGGCGATTATCTCAACGCGCGTCCGTGCACGCCGCGCGCCCACTACGGCTGACGCTGACGCAGCACGCGGCGGCCCACTCGCGTCCACGCCGACGGGCGATGATCTCAACGCGCGAGCTCCGGCCGCGGCTCCGCCCTCGCTCTCGCCGCGCATCCGCCCACGGAGCCGCTCCACACGGGAATCACACGCGCACCACACCGATGCTCTCTGCTAACTTTTATTCGTGGCGCAAACCCCGCACCGCCCGGAGGGAATATTCTACGAGCCGACCCTAGGTCTACCGCTACCCAAGTCCGCAAATGCTCGCAGGCCCCATCACGTACCTCGCGGCCGTGCTCACGGCGTCGCGCGGACGCCGTGAGAGTCGGAGGGACGAAGACGAAAGGGAACTTTGCCTATCGCCGCCTCGTAGCGGCGCTCGCCGGCGTCGCACGGATGCCGCGAGCGGCTCGAGAAGGCGGGGAGCGTCGCGCGCGACTCGTCGCCGCCGACACGGCGAACCTTCGCGCGCCCAAACAATTTGAAGCCAACTCAGGGGCGCCGCAATGTGACTTGCTCCGCGAGGGTCGGCCATTCTCCTGGCACCGGGAAACCGCGGGACTTTCATCCTAGAGACCCTTCGGATGAAAACCCGTCGTGACGGGCAATCCCCCGCCAGGACGCTATGTGCGGGCGCTGCAGGTGCGTGCTCGGTGTGGGGGGCCACGGGGGAGTCGAGGCGCCGGCAGAGTTGCTCCGAGACCGTGGCACCACAACGGATCGGGAATTGCGTTGAAATCCGGCTCGCGCAAAAGCACAAAAGGGGCGACCCAACGGAGCCCGAAATCATGTCGATTCGCCGAGTCGACAAATGTGCATATTGCCCCCTGGGATGGCAACTGACAGTCAAATACGGAAAATCGTGATGTGAACAGATTCTGTTTATGTGCGACACAACTTCACACCACATGGTCCCACGGGGAAAGAGGGTGACATAAATTAATCTTTGTTTTTTTCGATAAAGTCACATATAAATAAGAAATAACAAAACATAATTATGTTGTTTTGTTATTTCTTATTTATACGTGACTTTACCTAGAAAAACAAAGATTAATTCCTGCAGTCACGAAAGCTTCGAACCAAGTTTAGGGTGGCATAAGTAAATACAAAAATGAACCAGTAAACCATTGGTGATTGATCAAAGCTATGAAGGCGATGATCCAGGAAAATGATATTATGATGCTGTGGTAAAAGGTAATAAGTTACTCGAAAGTGCCTGGCCGTGGGAACGTTGGTAATGATCAGGATAATACCCTAACAAAACAGGGAAGTCTGAAATATGTTGGCGTGTAAATCAGCATATCAAATTAAATCCATAGAGGGAAAGAAGGATCCCAAGCATGCGACACTCAGAACCAGAAGTGGCAGAGACTCGGCCGAGAGAGTGGAGAGAGAGAGAGGAAGAGACTTTTCAGGACTTTATTTCCACTAAAAAAATAACAAAAAATCATTACAGGAAAAAAACACCTAAATTGAAAATCAATAAAACATCAAACTCTTAACAGCGGTATGTGCATGAAATACAAATGGCACCGGGATAGAAGCTGTGGAAACGAGGCGGTGCACGGACATCTCCGTGTGCAGCAAAGTTGTTCAAGGGTTTTTCAATTTTATAAAGAATCAAATGTTTTGACATCAGAATGCGATGTGCACAATATATATTTTTCTCCTGTATAAAACGAAATGTCAAACACCTGAATTCGTTTTTTCTTCAAGGATTCTGTTGTCGTAGCTACGTATGCAGTCTGCAAGTTTTTTTTATGTGGGCACTTGCAAATATTGTCTTGGTACATGAAAATATTTCTTTGAAAATGTGTCCTAGACACTATATTTGTAAGTTAATAAAAGTAGAATTGAAACATTAGCACAATGTAGATTTGTATATTGTAGGGTAGAAATATATTTATCATAGCGATGATCAAATATTGGTTTAATACAATTTATATTTTTACTTAGAATACTTTAGCCATGCAATAGACTAAATATAATGCTCGTGTTTTTAAAGAAAATAATATATTTACCAGGATTAAAGTTGTGCGAAATATGTTATAAAATCTGAGGCTTGGAGAATTGCATGCTGGGAATGAAATTGAGACAGAAAGGGGTTAATGCATGCCTTGCAGAGCAGGCGCACGTTACAGAGATTATTGACAAAACAGAATGCGATGTGAACAAAATATATTTTTCTCCGCTACATTTTCAAAACGAAATGGCGTTGACATGTCAAACGCATGAATTAGTTTTTTCTTCAAGGATCCTGGAAGAGGCGGCTGGGAGGTGGTGTCGCGGCAGGGGCTGGGCACATTCTCAGAGGATTCGCCTTGGTGAGGATGTTGTAGGCGTGCTGACACGCCACCTCCCGTGCTCCCTCCTCGCTGGAGCTCAGAAATGCGGGGAAGATGCCGGTGCCTTTTCCCATCCCGGGAATCGACACCTTATAGAGGAGGCCCACGGGTGTCCCGGGCTCCGAGTGAGCGTGCAGCTCGAAGATTGGGTAGCTGACGCCGGCGGTCTGGCACAGCATCCACAGCCGCACCTCCCACGACAGCATGGCCGCCTCCGGCAGCGCCTCGAGAGCAATGGGCATAGGCCGCAGGTGGAGAGGTACCCACCACAGCCACGTACGTGCCCCCCAGCCCTCAAACAGGCTGTGTGCGGCTTTGCCGGTGGCCGTGCACTCCGGCTCCGGCAGGTCTGGCACCGCCGCCTCCTCCTCTGCGTCTTCCGTTGCTGCGGCCGCAGCCACCGTGTCCCACTCTGGGATGGCCCAGCCCACCTTGATGGTCCGGCCCCATGGCCGGAAGTTGATTCGAAGGAGCTTCTTCCTGGCCATGGCGGCCGCGCGATGGCTCCCGTACTCGATGAACGCGTAGCCTCGGTTGAGGGTTTTGTCCCAGCGACAGACGCTCATCTTGACATCCGCCACGCCCTCTGTGGCACCGCTCATCGCCATCATCACCTCCGCTCGCTTCTTGTCCTCTGGCAGCCCCCCAATGAAGAGGCGGCGATTGTCCATGCTGAAGCAGACTGCAATGCGGCGTCCGGGACGGATCTCGAATTTGTCGAGTTTCTTGACGGCATCCGTGGCTTGGGCGAGCGTCGCGTAGGTAGCGAACGCATAGCCGCGGGTCTCTCCGCTATGCTCCATCATGAGGCGGAGCTGGTAGAGCTTCCCCACCGTCTCCAGCACGGGCACCAGCTCGTCCTCGTAGAGGTCGCGCGGGATCCTCACCAGAAACACCTCGCAGCCATGGGCGGGAGGGGGCCCCTGCCAGTCGGGTGGCGGTCCGAACTTCCTCTGTCCGTTCTCCTGGACAATGTTGTACCCCGTGCTCAACATGAGGTCCAGCAAGACCTTCATAGAGGCCATGCCGAGCACCGGTGGTTTGGCTGCTACGGTGGTGCTGGGGCAGCGGCTTGGGGCCCGGTGGAGCCCTTGACACTCCGCGCGGTCGCCTCGTGGCGACAAAGCCACGGGGGGAATCAACTCCTGAAGAGCCAAATCCCCGGCAGGAACTCGCTCGGCCCAAACCTACAGGCAAGCAGTGAAGAGAGGAAGAGAGAGAGTGGAGACGGATGGAGAGAGAGACGCGTTTAAGCAGAGCTACCTATATAAACTCGCAAAATCACAATAAACTTAAAGATAAACCCAAGAAACTGTGTCCTGACTTTAGTACCGCCCTGTATAATAATCATTACCCCTCACCCCCTGTACACTCCCCCACCCCGCAGTGCCCCTCCTCACTCATCCACTCACTGATCCACCCACGCACTCACTCACCGAGTCGCTCACACACTCACCCACCCACTCACTTACCCACTCACCCATTCACTCACCCACATGCCCACTCACTCAGCCACTCACTCTCTCTCACCCACCCACTCACTCACCCAATCACTCACGCAGTCGCTCACACATTCACCCACCCACACACTCACCCAGAAACTCACACACTCACCCACCCACTCACCCAACCACTCACCCACACACTCACCCACCCACACACTCACCCAGTCGCTCACTCACTTACACACTCACCCAGTCGCTCACACACTCACCTCAACAACAACAACCGCCATTCACCACTCAGTGGCGGTGACGTCACCACGACGCTTGTGCCAGGCTATGTGCACCCTGAGGCCACGTGAAGTGTCGAACGCCCGCTGACAGGTCACGGGGCAGACCCAGGTGCCATGGGTCGACTGACTGAGATGACTGGCTGATGCACCACCTGTGCCCCCTACTGTGCCAACCTGCTGTGCTTTAGCCACCCGGCGCTCCGCTCGTTGTGGTGAGCGTCATTCCTCCACCCTCCGTTGTTGTTGGAGGGCGACTACCTCCAACTGCCCAGTAGCGTCCTTCACGAGCCTCCTCCACAGAGGCCGATCTTGACACCGCTGGTACCAGTCATCGGCAAGTCCACTCAGCTCCACGTCCTCCCGTACCACATCACTCCATCTCTTCTCTAGCCCGGGCCGCGCCCGTTTAGCCCCCTCGATCCGGCCGAACAAAAGCTGTTTCGGCATGCAGTGGCTGGGCATGCGGGCTACATGACCCAGCCATTGCAGCCTTGCCCGCCGGTGGTCCCCCTTCTTAAAAAGGGGGACCACCAGGGCATCCTTCCAATCCTGCGGAACCCGTCCAGTGGTCCAGACTGTTGTTATGATGTCATATAGGGCAGTCAGTGCACAAACGCCACCCTCCCTCAGCATTTCGCTTGGGAGATCATCTCTGCCCGCTGCCTTTCCGGGTCTCAGACTCCGGATCGCCCTCAGTACTTCCTCAACAGATGGCACCTCAGCCAGCTACTCACAGGGGGTGACTTCTTCCAATATTTGAGGCACCGCAGCCTCAGCAGGGTCATCCTCACTTTGTGCCACGATGTTTTCCTGGCTGAGGGATTTTCCCTCCCCCAGGACCTCACAGAAATGCTCAGCAAATCTGCAAACCTGTTCCTGGGGGTCGGAGATTGGATCACCATTTTTTCCCCTAATAATGGTAATAGGTGTGGCGCTGCAGGTTACTTTTTTGATGGAGTTAAATAGAGATTTGTGATCACGGGCCACTGAGGCAGACTCCATCTCCTCAGCAACCCGTGACCACTACCCATCCTTGCAGCGCCTCACGGCTCTCCGAACCTCCGAGCGAAGGCTGCGGTAAGCCTCCTCATTCTCTGACGTGGGATTCTGTAGCCAATGACAGTGGGCCTGTCGCTTTTTCTCAACCATCCTGAACACCTCCTCTGTCAGCCAGGGTCTCTGGGGAGGTCTGGACCGCGTGCCCAAAGCAGCCATTGCAGCTGCATGAGTCACAGTCCTAAACCTCGCCCATTTACCCTCGACATCAGGAGGAGTCGGGGACGATGCCAATCCCAGCCACAAGCAATGATTAAATTCTCGCTTGCAACTTTCATCAGATAACTGAGATCAGGCCACTTTAGGTTGGAATGGGGTCCTGGGTGTACACCCACCACCGGAGTAGAAGAATGGCAGGCGCATCTTACAGATGACTAGTCGATGGTCAGAGGGCAGATAAGCTCCACGGTAGGTCCTGGTGTCAAGGACATGGGCTCGCATCCGCTGGTCCGTCACTATGTAGTCCAGCAGATGTTCTTGCTTGGACCCGGCATGCATCCATGATGTTGTGTGAATGCGCCGATGCCGGAACAGCGTGTTGGTAATTACAAGCCCATGGGCTGCACAAAAATATAGCAGCCTCCTACCGTTGTTATTGAGCTGATCTGGTCCATGCCCTCCAATCACTCCAGACCAGGTGCCAGCATCATGACCAACTCGGGCATTGAAGTCACCCAACATGATGACTCTATCCCGAGGGGCCACTTTAGCCAGCACCTGTGACAGGAGGTCATAGAAGGCATCTGACTCATCGGCTTTGCCTGCATCCCTCCACGGATGTTCATCTTCGGTGGGGGCATAAGTAACCACGACCACCATTCCTCGCCTCCGGTTGATGGGAAGGCGAGCCCAAAGTAGCCTGGGGCTTACAGCTTCCCACACCTCACCGCCATGCTCCCACGCCCCCTTCATTCTTTTGTTCAAAAGAGCCACACCCTGTTGTTTGGCAGTCTGCTGCCCCGAGTAGAGGACTGTCCACCCCTCATGGTGGCAGGAGCCAGAACCGGTCCACCGGACCTCCGGAATGTCACATAGATCCAGGCGGTACCGGTCCACCTCCCGACAGAGGAGTGGCAGCCTCTCCTCCGCAGTGAGCGTTCGAACATTCCACGTGGCCACCCGTAGTGGTTTTTCGTTGTTTATGGAGGAGCCCCGAGGGTAGATATTCAATCTCCTGGCTCCGCCAATTGGGGTTTGGCCAGGAGACGTCATAGACGCCTGGCCCCCGGGGCCTCCGGCACAAGCTTATTAGTTACATATTTCAGTTTAACTCGTGGTTTAGTGGTAATTAATTGAAGGTGGAGGGGTTACCAGCCCCTCGCACCCGTCCAGAGCCCCCGTTTAGCCCCTGTGGTGGACACAGATGCCATGAGGGGAGGAGCCAATCGAAATTGGACCTCCCCCCACAGCACTGTCCACGACAGAGTTACCCGTCCGGCACTCACACTCACTACCCACTCACCCAGTCGCTCACTCACTCACACGCTCACCTACCCACTCACAGACACACACTCACTTACCCAGTCGCTCACACACTCACCTCACACACTTACTCACACACCCACCCACTCACCCAGTCGCTCACTCACACACACTCACTCACCCAATCGCTCACATACTCACCCAGTTGCTCACACACTCGCTCACACACTCACCCACACACTCACTACCCACTCACCCAGTCGCTCACTCACTCACACGCTCACCCACCCACACACATTCACTTACCCAGTTGCTCACACACTCACCCACCCACACTCTCACCCACTCACCCACCCACTCGCTACCTTACTCGCCCACTCACTCAGCCACTCACCCACCCACACACTCACCCAGAAACTCACACACTAACCCACCCACCCACTCACCCAACCACTCATACACTCACTCACCCAATCCCTCGCCCAGTCTCTCACATACTCACCTACACACTCACCTACCCACACACTCACCCACCCATATACTCACCCAGTCGCTCACTCACTCACACACTCACCCAGTCGCTCACACACTCACCTCACACACTCACACACCCACCCACTCACCCAGTAGCTCACTCACACACACACTCACTCACCCAGTCGCTCACATACTCACCCAGTTGCTCACACACTCACCCACACACTCACTACCCACTCACCCAGTCGCTCACTCACTCACATGCTCACCCACCCACTCACCCACCCACACACTCACCCAGAAACACACTCACCCACCCACTCACCCAACCACTCATACACTCACTCACCCAATCACTCGCCCAGTCGCTCACATACTCACCTACACACTCACCCACCCACACACTCACCCACTCACCCAGTCGTGTTCCGTGTGTGTGTTCCGTGTGTGTGTTCCGTGTGTGTGTTCCGTGTGTGTGTGTGTTCCGTGTGTGTGTTCCGTGTGTGTGTTCCATGTGTGTGTGTTACGTGTGTGTGTTCGGTGTGTGTGTTCCGTGTGTGTGTTCGGTGTGTGTGTGTTACGTGTGTGTGTTTGGTGTGTGTGTTCCGTGTGTGTGTTCCGTGTGTGTGTTCGGTGTGTGTGTGTTACGTGTGTGTGTTTGGTGTGTGTGTGTCCCGTGTGTGTGTTCCGTGTGTGTGTTCGGTGTGTGTGTGTTCCGTGTGTGTGTGTCCCGTGTGTGTGTTCCGTGTGTGTGTTACGTGTGTGTGTTCGGTGTGTGTGTTCCGTGTGTGTGTTACGTGTGTGTGTGTTACGTGTGTGTGTGTTCCGTGTGTGTGTTCCGTGTGTGTGTTCCGTGTGTGTGTTCCGTGTGTGTGTGTGTTCCGTGTGTGTGTTCCGTGTGTGTGTTCCGTGTGTGTGTGTTACGTGTGTGTGTTCGGTGTGTGTGTTCCGTGTGTGTGTTACGTGTGTGTGTTCCGTGTGTGTGTTCCGTGTGTGTGTTCGGTGTGTGTGTGTTACGTGTGTGTGTTTTGTGTGTGTGTGTCCCGTGTGTGTGTTCCGTGTGTGTGTTCGGTGTGTGTGTGTTCCGTGTGTGTGTGTCCCGTGTGTGTGTTCCGTGTGTGTGTGTGTTATGTGTGTGTGTTCGGTGTGTGTGTTCCGTGTGTGTGTTACGTGTGTGTGTGTTACGTGTGTGTGTGTTCCGTGTGTGTGTTCCGTGTGTGTGTTCCGTGTGTGTGTTCCGTGTGTGTGTTCCGTGTGTGTGTTACGTGTGTGTGTTCCGTGTGTGTGTTACGTGTGTGTGTTTGGTGTGTGTGTTCCGTGTGTGTGTTCCGTGTGTGTGTGTTCCGTGTGTGTGTTACGTGTGTGTGTCCCGTGTGTGTGTTCCGTGTGTGTTCTGTGTGTGTGTGTCGTGTGTGTGTCCCGTGTGTGTGTCCCGTGTGTGTGTTCCGTGTGTGTGTTCCGTGTGTGTCCCGTGTGTGTGTTCCGTGTGTGTGTGTTTTATGTGTGTGTTTGTTCCCCAGTGTGTGTGTGTATTCCGTGTGTGTGTCCTCACTCGCGTGTGTGTTGAGACACGTGTCACACACGAGATGTTAACTACGTCGCCTGGTCTACAGGAGGTAGTGGGTTCGATCCCGACCCTGACGCCTGCTGCTGCTGCTGTATATTTGGAGTTTGCGTCTCTCCCCATGGTCGCGTGGATTTCTCTCCGGGCCCTCCGGTTTTTTCGCCCCACATTTAAAGTCAACATCACCACGGCGCATTCACGTCGTTTGGCTGCCGACATTGTCCACGCGACAACACGCCGCTTGCTTGGGGGGGCGATCATTTGTGGACAGGTCGCTCCTAAAAGAAGAGAAGCTAACAGCTCAGTGGACCCCTTGCTTGTAGGTAAGTTTCAAGGGCTTGCGCCGAAGGTTTTTTAAGGTTAAATTGTCGATTTAAAGCTTTCGTGACTGCAAGGATTCATCTTCTTTGGTTCTTTCGGTAAAGTCACCACGTAGAATGAGAATAAAATAATAAATTGATAAAATAAAATAACGCAATAAAATTATCACGACGTTTCGGCCAGACAGTCTCGTCCCTTCACCTGAAGGTCGCTTGTGTTGTGGCCGAAACGTCGTGAGAATTGTATTGTGTTATTTTATTTTATCAATTTATAATTTTATTCTCATTCTACGTGGTGACTTTACCGAAAGAACCAAAGAAGATATTCGGCTTCTGTCAATTTCCGCGTAAGAAGACATTTAGCTGAGCTATCATTTCTGGCCAGGTCGCTTGTGAAAAGGGCCTGTACACTACTACAGCTTTTCCTGGTAAAATAAAAAGTATATATAGTTTCGTTTAATTGTTTACTTTAACCGCAAAGACATCTCTAATAAAGAAGGGATATTGCTCTCTGTCATGAATAAAGCCTCAATGCCCAAATATTGTCTTAAATAATTCTGGAGAGATCTCTCTGCTGTACGAAGAATTGCCATTTCCCCAAAACGTGAATTAATATTCACAATCTTTGCCTCGTTGGGGAAGTGATAGAGGCCCCTCCCCCTCCTCCTCCCTCTGTCCAATCGCGGCGTTGCCTCGCTGGTTGGCCCCTCCCCCCGCCCCAATGCGACCCGAGCTAATCGCTCGGGTCGCAGTCGCCTCGCTGACGATCTGAGTGCGAAGTTCAACACAGAGAGAGAAACAGAGAGAGACAGAGAGACACAGAGAGACACACAGACAGACACAGAGAGAGACACAGAGAGAGACACACAGAGAGAGACACACAGAGACACAGAGAGACACACAGAGAGAGACAGACAGAGAGACACAGACAGAGAGACACACAGATAGACACACAGACAGACACAGAGAGAGACACAGAGATAGACAGAGAGAGACAGAGAGAGAGACACAGAGAGAGAGACACAGAGAGACAGAGAGACACAGAGAGAGAGACACAAGGAGAGAGACACAGAGAGAGACACAGAGAGACAGAGAGAGACACAGAGAGAGAGACACACAGAGAGAGACACAGAGAGAGAGACACACAGAGAGAGACACAGAGAGACAGAGAGACACAGAGAGAGACACAGAGAGAGAGACAGAGAGAGACACACAGAGACACACAGAGAGACACAGAGAGAGACACACAGAGAGAGACACACAGAGAGAGAGACACAGAGAGACAGAGAGACACAGAGAGAGAGACACAGAGAGAGACACAGAGAGAGAGACAGAGAGACACACAGAGAGAGACACAGAGAGAGACAGAGAGAGACACAGAGACACACAGAGAGACACAGAGACACACAGAGAGACACAGAGAGAGACACAGACAGACAGAGAGAGAAACACACAGACAGAGACACAGAGAGAGAGACACAGACAGACACAGAGAGAGAGAGACACACAGACAGAGACACACAGAGAGACACACAGACAGACACAGAGACACACAGAGAGAGACACACAGAGAGAGACACACAGAGAGACACACAGAGAGACACACAGAGAGACACACAGAGAGAGAGACACACACACAGAGAGAGACACACAGAGAGAGACAGAGACACACAGACACAGAGAGAGACACACAGAGAGAGACAGAGAGAGAGACACAGAGAGAGAGAGACACAGAGAGACAGAGACACAGAGATAGACACAAAGAGAGAGACACAGAGAGACAGAGAGAAACAGCGAGAGACAGAGATAGATAGAGAGACACAGAGAGACGGATAGAGAGAAACAGAGAGAGACAGAGACACAGGGAGACAGACAGAGAGAAACAGAGAGAGACAGAGACACAGGGAGACAGACAAAGAGAAACAGAGAGACGGAGAGAGACAGAGATAGACAGAGAGAGACACAGAGAGATAGACAGAGAGAGACACAGAGAGATAGACAGAGAGAAACAGAGAGACAGACAGAGAGAGAAACACAGAGATAGACAGAGAGACACAGAGAGACAGACAGAGAGAGAGACAGAGACGGAGAGAGATAGACAGAGAGAGAGACACAGAGAGAGAGACACAGAGAAAAACACAAAAGACACAGACAGAGACACAGATAGAGACAGAGACACCGAGACACACAGGGATAGACAGACAGACAGGGATAGACACAGAGACAGAGAGAGACACAGACAGAGAGAGGGATAGACAGAGAGAGAGACACACAGAGAGACACACAGGGATAGACAGAGAGAGAAACAGAGAGAGAGAGAGACGGGGATAGAGAGAGAGAGAGAGACAGGGATAGACACAGAGAGAGACACAGACAGAGAGAGGGATAGACAGAGAGAGACACACAGAGAGACACACAGGGATAGACACAGAGAGAGACACACACAGAGAGAGAGACGGGGATAGACAGAGAGAGAGAGACAGGGATAGAAACAGAGACAGAGAGAGGGATAGACAGAGAGAGACACACAGAGAGACACACAGGGATAGACAGAGAGAGACACACAGAGAGAGACTGACTGACTGCTGCTGCCCGCTTGATCGCTGCCCCTGCCGCGTGTTGTAGACGGGGTGGCTGTTTGCGTGAAGAAGTTGCCGCGTGCAAAGCGTCGCTAAGACTGCCGCCACGTTTGGTGAGTCCCTGTGCCGAGTCGGGCGACTGCCGCCGTTCGTCGGCGTTCGTCATCATCGTCGTCATCAGTAGACACGTGGCATCGTCATCATCGTCGTCAGTAGACACGTGGCATCGTCATCGTCATCATCAGTAGACACGTGGCATCGTCATCATCGTCGTCATCAGTAGACACGTGGCACCGTCATCATCGTTGTCAGTAGACACGTGGCATCGTCATCGTCATTATCAGTAGACACGTGGCATCGTCATCATCGTCGTCATCAGGTAGACACGTGGCACCGTCATCATCGTCGTCAGTAGACACGTGGCATCGTCATCGTCGTCATCAGTAGACACGTGGCACCGTCATCATCGTCGTCAGTAGACACGTGGCATCGTCATCATCAGTAGACACGTGGCATCGTCATCATCGTCGTCATCAGTAGACACGTGGTATCGTCATCATCGTCGTCATCAGGTAGACACGTGGCATCGTCATCATCGTCATCATCAGTAGACACGTGGCATCGTCATCATCGTCGTCATCAGGTAGACACGTGGCATCGTCATCGTCGTCATCAGTAGACACGTGGCATCGTCGTCATCGTCGTCATCAGTAGACATGTGACATCGTCATCATCAGTAGACACGTGGCATCGTCATCATCGTCATCAGTAGACACGTGGCATCGTCATCGTCATCATCAGTAGACACGTGGCATCGTCATCATCGTCGTCATCAGTAGACACGTGGCATCGTCATCATCGTCGTCATCAGTAGGCACGTGGCATCGTCATCATCATCAGTAGACACGTGGCATCGTCATCATCATCGTCAGTAGACACGTGGCATCGTCATCATCAGTAGACACGTGGCATCGTCATCATCAGTAGACACGTAGCATCGTCATCATCGTCGTCACCAGTAGACGCGTGGCATCGTCATCATCGTCGTCATCAGTAGGCACGTGGCATCGTCATCATCATCATCAGTAGACACGTGGCATCGTCATCATCGTCAGTAGACACGTGGCATCGTCATCATCAGTAGACACGTGGCATCGTCATCATCGTCGTCATCAGTAGACACGTGGCATCGTCATCATCAGTAGACACGTGGCATCATCATCGTCGTCATCAGTAGACACGTGGCATCGTCATCATCGTCATCATTGTCGTCACCAGTAGACACGTGGCATCGTCATCATCGTCATCATTGTCGTCATCAGTAGACACGTGGCATCGTCATCATCAGTAGACACGTGGCATCGTCATCATCGTCGTCACCAGTAGACGCGTGGCATCGTCATCATCGTCGTCATCAGTAGGCACGTGGCATCGTCATCATCATCATCAGTAGACACGTGGCATCGTCATCATCGTCAGTAGACACGTGGCATCGTCATCATCAGTAGACACGTGGCATCGTCATCATCGTCGTCATCAGTAGACACGTGGCATCGTCATCATCAGTAGACACGTGGCATCATCATCGTCGTCATCAGTAGACACGTGGCATCGTCATCATCAGTAGACACGTGGCATCGTCATCATCAGTAGACACGTAGCATCGTCATCATCGTCGTCACCAGTAGACGCGTGGCATCGTCATCATCGTCGTCATCAGTAGGCACGTGGCATCGTCATCATCATCATCAGTAGACACGTGGCATCGTCATCATCGTCAGTAGACACGTGGCATCGTCATCATCAGTAGACACGTGGCATCGTCATCATCGTCGTCATCAGTAGACACGTGGCATCGTCATCATCAGTAGACACGTGGCATCATCATCGTCGTCATCAGTAGACACGTGGCATCGTCATCATCGTCATCATTGTCGTCACCAGTAGACACGTGGCATCGTCATCATCGTCATCATTGTCGTCATCAGTAGACACGTGGCATCGTCATCATCAGTAGACACGTGGCATCGTCATCATCGTCGTCACCAGTAGACGCGTGGCATCGTCATCATCGTCGTCATCAGTAGGCACGTGGCATCGTCATCATCATCATCAGTAGACACGTGGCATCGTCATCATCGTCAGTAGACACGTGGCATCGTCATCATCAGTAGACACGTGGCATCGTCATCATCGTCGTCATCAGTAGACACGTGGCATCGTCATCATCAGTAGACACGTGGCATCATCATCGTCATAAGTAGACACGTGGCATCGTCATCATCGTCATCATTGTCGTCACCAGTAGACACGTGGCATCGTCATCATCGTCATCAGTAGACATGTGGCATCGTCATCATCATCATCATCATTGTCGTCATCAGTAGACACGTGGCATCGTCATCATCAGTAGACACGTGGCATCGTCATCATCGTCGTCACCAGTAGACACGTGGCATCGTCGTCATCAGTAGACACGTGGCATCATCATCATCGTCATCAGTAGACACGTGGCATCGTCGTCATCGTCAATATACAGTTTATATACACACGTAATATACAGTTTATACACACATAATATACAGTTTATAAACACACGTAATATACAGTTTATATACACACATAATATACAGTTTATATACACACGTAATATGCAGTTTATATATACACATAATATACAGTTTATACATACACATAATATACAGTTTATAAACACACGTAATATACAGTTTATATACACACATAATATACAGTTTATATACACACATAATATGCAGTTTATATATACACATAATATACAGTTTATACATACACATAATATACAGTTTATATACACACGTAATATGCAGTTTATATACACACATAATATACAGTTTATATACACACATAATATACAGTTTATATACACACATAATATACAGTTTATATACACACGTAATATAGTTTATATACACACATAATATACAGTTTATATACACACAATATACAGTTTATATACACGTAATATAGTTTATATACACACATAATATACAGTTTATATATACACATAATATACAGTTTATACATACACATAATATACAGTTTATATACACATAATATACAGTTTATATACACATAATATTCAGATTGTATACACATAATATACAGTTTATATACACATAATATACAGTTTATATATACACATAATATACAGTTTATATACACACGTAATATACAGTTCATATACACATAATATAGAGTTCATACACACACGTAATATACAGTTTATATACACACAATATACAGTTTATATATACACATAATATACAGTTTATATACACTTAATATACAGTTTATATGCACACATAATATACAGTTTATATACACGTAATATACAGTTTATATACACACATAATATACAGTTTATATACACACATAATATACAGTTTATATACACTTAATATACAGTTTATATACACACATAATATACAGTTTATACATACACATAATATACAGTTTATATATAAACATAATATACAGTTTATATACACACACATAATATACAGTTTATACACACGTAATATACAGTTTATATATACACACATAATATACAGTTTATGATGTATAAAAGGGAAATTTGTGAATATGTGTGTCTGTTCGAAATGTTTAGCTTACTTTCCAAGATGCAACAAACTTGAAATTTGGCACCTGGGTAGCTTCCAGACTGTACACAATGCAACAAGTATAAAAATAGACTTTTGTATATATTAATATTAGTCACGGCAAGTGAGCGGTGACGTCACATCTGTGATGTCACCTGATGATGTCACGCATCCCCCCACCCTCCGCGTAGGCCGTGTGATCCAAGCCAACCATCATCATCACACATCACCTCACAAGCATTTTAATTTGACCAGGTAAGGTCCCACACTGAGTGAGACCCATAGAGACCCATACTCACAGAGAACCACACCTACAGAGACCCATACTCACAGAGACCCACAGAGACCCATACTCACAGAGACCCATACTCACAGAGAACCAAACTCACAGAGAACCAAACTCACAGAGACCCATACTCATAGAGACCCATAGAGACCCATACTCACAGAGACCCATACTCATAGAGACCCATACTCATAGAGACTCACAGAGAACCACACTCACAGAGACCCATACTCACAGAGAACCAAACTCACAGAGACCCATACTCATAGAGACCCACAGTGACCCATACTCACAGAGACCCATACTCACAGAGACCCATACTCATAGAGACCCATACTCATAGAGACTCACAGAGAACCACACTCACAGAGACCCATACTCACAGAGACCCACACTTATAGAGACCCATACTCATAGAGACCCATACTCACAGAGACCCATACTCACAGAGAACCACACTCATAGAGACCCATACTCATAGAGACCCACAGAGACCCATACTCACAGAGAACCATGCTCACAGAGAACCACACCCACAGAGACCCATACTCACAGAGACCCACAGAGACCCATACTCACAGAGACCCATACTCATAGAGACCCACAGAGACCCATACTCACAGAGACCCATACTCATAGAGACCCATACTCATAGAGACTCAGAGAAAACCACACTCACAGAGACCTATACTCACAGAGACCCACACTTATAGAGACCCATACTCATAGAGACCCATACTCACAGAGACCCATACTCACAGAGAACCACACTCATAGAGACCCATACTCATAGAGACCCACAGAGACCCATACTCACAGAGAACCACACTCACAGAGACCCATTCTCACAGAGACCCATACTCATAGAGACCCACAGAGACCCATACTCACAGAGACCCATACTCACAGAGACCCATACTCACAGAGACCCACACTCACAGAGACCCACAGAGACCCATACTCACAGAGACCCACACTCACAGAGACCCATACTCACAGAGACCCACAGAGACCCACACTCACAGAGACCCACAGAGACCCATACTCACAGAGAACCACACTCACAGAGACCCCTACTCACAGAGACCCACAGAGACCCACACTCACAGAGACCCACAGAGACCCACACTCACAGAGACCCACAGAGACCCACAGAGACCCACACGCAGAAAGACCCACAGAGACCCACACTCACAGAGACCCACAGAGACCCACACTCACAGAGACCCACAGAGCCCCACAGAGACCCATACTCACAGAGACCCACAGAGACCCATACTCACAGAGACCCACAGAGACCCACCCTCACAGAGACCCACCCTCATAGAGAACCATACTCACAGAGACCCACCGAGACCCACACTCACAGAGACCCACAGAGACCCACACTCACAGAGACCCATACTCATAGAGACCCATACTCATAGAGACTCACAGAGAACCACACTCACAGAGACCCATACTCACAGAGAACCAAACTCACAGAGACCCATACTCATAGAGACCCACAGTGACCCATACTCACAGAGACCCATACTCACAGAGACCCATACTCATAGAGACCCATACTCATAGAGACTCACAGAGAACCACACTCACAGAGACCCATACTCACAGAGACCCACACTTATAGAGACCCATACTCATAGAGACCCATACTCACAGAGACCCATACTCACAGAGAACCACACTCATAGAGACCCATACTCATAGAGACCCACAGAGACCCATACTCACAGAGAACCATGCTCACAGAGAACCACACCCACAGAGACCCATACTCACAGAGACCCACAGAGACCCATACTCACAGAGACTCATACTCATAGAGACCCACAGAGACCCATACTCACAGAGACCCATACTCATAGAGACCCATACTCATAGAGACTCAGAGAAAACCACACTCACAGAGACCTATACTCACAGAGACCCACACTTATAGAGACCCATACTCATAGAGACCCATACTCACAGAGACCCATACTCACAGAGAACCACACTCATAGAGACCCATACTCATAGAGACCCACAGAGACCCATACTCACAGAGAACCACACTCACAGAGACCCATTCTCACAGAGACCCATACTCATAGAGACCCACAGAGACCCATACTCACAGAGACCCATACTCACAGAGACCCATACTCACAGAGACCCACACTCACAGAGACCCACAGAGACCCATACTCACAGAGACCCACACTCACAGAGACCCATACTCACAGAGACCCACAGAGACCCACACTCACAGAGACCCACAGAGACCCATACTCACAGAGAACCACACTCACAGAGACCCCTACTCACAGAGACCCACAGAGACCCACACTCACAGAGACCCACAGAGACCCACACTCACAGAGACCCACAGAGACCCACAGAGACCCACACGCAGAAAGACCCACAGAGACCCACACTCACAGAGACCCACAGAGACCCACACTCACAGAGACCCACAGAGCCCCACAGAGACCCATACTCACAGAGACCCACAGAGACCCATACTCACAGAGACCCACAGAGACCCACCCTCACAGAGACCCACCCTCATAGAGAACCATACTCACAGAGACCCACCGAGACCCACACTCACAGAGACCCACAGAGACCCACACTCACAGAGACCCACTGCTTGTGACAGCACAGGAGGGCCGAGCGAGAATCCGAGCGGTGACAACCGCCGGCCATGGACAGGGGCCGAGGCGGAGGCGGAGGAGGCGGAGGAGGCGGAGGAGGAGGAGACCCGAGAAGGATCACCGACATTTCGGCCAGGCTGAGGCAGCTGATTGTCCCCGACAGGGGGCGGCCACTGGCCAGGGAGGGCCGGCACCCGGAGGGCGCCGGCGGAGCCACGGGCCGCGGGGAATCGAGGCGGGAGAGGAGCGAACGAGCGAGGCAGAGGGACGCGGCGGAGCGGGCGAGGGAGGCGAGGGAGCACGACGCTTTCCTGAGGGAGCAGCATGCGATGAACCAGAGGTTCGCCGAGAGGCGGGGGGTCAACGTTTACTTCAACCCGGCGGAGGAGGCGTGGACGGCCGCCGGGGGGGGCATGGCGGGGCGGGGGGGGGGAGAGGGGGGGGGAGGAGCAGAGCGGGGGGAGGGGGGGTGAGAGAGGAGGCGGCGAGAGGAGGGGCGGGGGGAGCGGAGGGAGGGGTGGGGGGACGGGCGAGGGGGGAGGCGCAGAGAAGATCGGGGAGGGAGGCGGGGGGTGGAGCGGGGGGAGGAGGGAGAGCCGAGGGAGGAGGGGGCAGGGAGAGGGGTGGGAGGGTGGGTGAGTGGATGGACCGACTGAGACAGGTCGTGACGCCGAGATGGAATCGTCATTCCGGGAGGGGGGGGTCAGGAGGGGCGGGCACTGGGTGAGGGAGGGGGTTCACTCTGACATGGGAGAGGCCAGTTCACCATGGGGGGGAGGTAGGGGGTTCACTCTGACATGGGTGAGGCCAGTTCACCATGGGGGGGAGGGAGGGGGTGTAGGTGTGCGGCTCGCTCCAAGCGTCTCGGCTTCGCACCGTGCTGTTTGGTGTCGTGATGTCTCCAAGTTCTTTCGGTAAAGTCATCACGTAGGTAGGTATAAAATAAAATAAATTAAATCACGTGACGTTTTGGGCGCAACACAACAAGCGTCCGTCATCAGGTGGGACAACCACAGCAAGAGACAATTGCTGAAGTGGGCAAACGGGTTGCCGTGACAAGAGGCTATGTAGGTAAGAGAGGGGGGGAGGAGCCAGGGAGGAGAGATAGAGAGAGGGGGGCATGGGGTAGGGGGAGTGGAGTGCTGCTAGAGGGATTAAGAAACTAGCAATGAAATGCCGGGGGGGGGGGGGAGTGGGCGGGGCTGGGAGTCTGAGGCTGAAGAAACTGGAGATGCGGATATGAAGGCAACATCCTTCCAATGATTGCTCAATTTGTATCCATCTTCTCGGTTGAAGTTACGTCTTAGTTTATATATCTGGACGGCTTCATGAACAAACCTTTGATAGTAGCCTGAAGGTTTGCAGAGTACCGTGGTCTCGGAAAAAACGAAATCATGAGAGCCCACAGCGTTATAGCAATGGTCAGCCACGGCCGTGTTTCAGATCTGACTTGTGCTCGCGAACACGGTCCGAGATATGTCGTTTCGTTTCCCCAATGTAACAGCCACCACAGGTGCAACTTCGTTTGTAGACTCCAGGATATTGCATGTCAGGAATGACATCCTTTACCGATGGGATTAGATCACGGATTTTGTGTGCTGTACTGAATTGGACCTGGATCTTGTGTTTGTTTAAGATTTTGGAAAACTTTTTGGTAACGCCTGCTATGTATGATAACGTGATGGTTTTGATCGGCGTCTCAGGGGGTTGTTGCTCCATGGTTGGAGAAACATGATTGGAGAAACACGGTTGGAGAAACAGCTTTGCGAGTACCCATTCATCTTGAGGGCCTGGTGTACGTGTTCCAGTTCACTGGCTAGGTGGTGTTGGTCAGAAATACAGTGGGCCCTATGGTGTAGTGTTTTGATGAGGGAATGGGTACTCGGACCGTATTATTCGCAAAGCTGTTTCTCCAACCATGGAGAAACAACCCCCTGAGACGCCGATCAACACCATGACGTTACCATACATAGCAGGCGTTACCAAAAATATTTCCAAAATCTTAAACACAAGATCCAGGTCCGATTCAGTACAGTACACAAAATCCGTGATCTAATCCCATCGGTGAAGGATGTCATTCCTGACATGCAATATCCTCGAGTCTTCAAACTAAGTTGCACCTGTGGTGGCTGTTACATTGGGGAAACGAAACGACATATCTCGGACCGTGTTCGCGAGCACAAGTCAGATCTGAAACACGGCAGAACCAATACCTCCGCCGTGGCTGACCATTGCTATAACGCTGTGGGCTCTCATGATTTAGTTTTTTTCCAAGACCAAGGTACTCTGCAAACCACTATCAAAGGTTTGTTCATGAAGCCATCCAGATATCTAAACATAGACATAACTTCAACTGAGAAGATGGATACAAATTGAGCAATCATTGGAAGGATGTTATTAACCAGGTAAAACCTTAACTGCTTTATGGTGTTGCCTTCATATCCGCATCTCCAGTTTATTCAGCCTCCCACTCCCTGACCCGCTCACTCCCCCCCCACCCCCCCCCCCCCGGCATTTCCTTGCTAGTTTCCTAATCCCTCTAGCAGCACTCCACTCCCCTACCCCCCACACCCCCCTCTCTATCTCTCCTCCCTGGCTCCTCCTCCCTCTCTCACCTACGTAGCCTCTTGTCACGGCAACCCTTTTGCCCACTTCAGCAACTGTCTCTTGCTGTGGTTGTCCCACCTGATGACGGACGCTTGTCGTGTTGCACCCGAAACGTCACGTGATTTAATTTACTTTATTTTATACCTACCTGACTTTATACCTACGTGATGACTTTTACCGAAAGAACCAAAGGGTGTGGCTCCCCTGCAGTCACGAAAACCTAGAATCTTGATTGAATGCCTCCAAGTGTCCCCAGGTCTCCGCGTGGAACCCTGAGGAGGTTTCCGCCTCTTTGCGTTCGGTCGCCTCGGATGTCGCATGGCCGCCGCCGTCGGCGGTCGCCGCCGTTGCGAGCCGGTGAGGGGGCCGGAGCGGGAGAGGGGTGAACGACGTGCACACGCACGGCCGTGTTCGTTGTGGACACGAAGGCCGCCTCGTTCCTACGGTGGGGCTGGTTGACTTCACTCGCAGAAAGTGGTGCTCGCTTCGCGACGGCCGGGAGGTGTCGACGACGGTGACGATGGCGGGCCGAGTCGACCCCCGACCAGGGATTGAACTGACACCCTTCATCGTCGTTCGACGGTTATCATTTGTTGACGGCGATTGTTTTAACGTCACGTTTGAAGTTGCCTTTGCTGAACGCGCCGATTGTCGCTGGGCGCGCGTTGATTAAAAGCAGTGCAAAATGTGTGGAGGGTAGAACTAGATTGCCGATATGGAGTTTTACGTAAAACCTAGGGAGCATAACCCCAACGCTCGACTTGATGTTCAGGTTAAGGTTCAGAGGAAATTATTTGGTGGTTGCTAAAAACTATTTTGAGTTTCAAATATTCTGTCTTCAAAAGGTCGACCGAACATGCAAAACTGGTGGCCAACTACAAGAAACGTCTGACCTCTGTGATTGCCAACAAGGGTTTTGCAACCAAGTACTAAGTCATGTTTTGCAGAGGGGTCAAATACTTATTTCCCTTATTAAAATGCAAATAAATTTTTGACATGCGTTTTCTGGATTTTGTTGTTATTCTGTCTCTCACTGTTCAAATAAACCTACCATTAAAATTATAGACTGATCATTTCTTTGTCAGTGGGCAAACGTACAAAATCAGCAGGGGGATCAAATACTTTTTTTCCCTCACCGTAAGGAGGGGTAACACTAACAGGAATGTGCGCTAACGCAATTTACCTAACAGGGAGGGCTACCGAACGTTCGAAACAAAAACCCTTTTAACGATTAACCCCTGAACCGCGAGGGAAGCGTAACAATTTCCGACGGATCAACCAGAAGCCACGGCCCGGCTCGCGGCTGCGACCACCCGCCAGATGGCGTGGGAACACAATTGAATGACAGGAGGGAGCGGTCCAGCGGACCGAAGCAACTCTTTGCACGAGCCATCGCCGCCAGTCCCCCCATCTCGAGCAGGAACTTGCGCACTGGGGACCACTGGGACATTACGCAGATGGCCTAATGGGCGCAGCCCCTGCCTTGGAGGAGAAGATGGCAACCCGGCCTCCACACGTGGTCCATCACAGGGAGTGATGGGATCCTGCGGGCGACGCAGCAGAATCCTCCTGAAGCACAACTTCCGGGCTCACCCGCCCCGGCACGTCGGACGCATCAGACACCCGCCGCTCTGGAGCCGGAGACGAACCGTCTACATGTGGCGGGATGTAGGGGGGGGCTTTAACCACGACGGAGGCACAAACCAGCGGCGGCAAGCGACCTGCGTACGGACACGCTGCGGCCCCTTGGCCTCGATCACCTCGACAGGGCCCTGCCACGCTCGGTGTAATTTAGGCGATGTACCCAAGGGCACACGGGGAAACTGCGGCCATGCCTTAGCCCCAGCGGTCCACGGGGTCCTGGACCTCCCGCGGTCCCACCGGCTTCTCGTTTGCGGCCTGCCGTTTGGCCGAATTCCCCCGAGACGCCTCCCACGCCTCCGTCAAACGCCCGAGTGTGGCCTGCATGGGCATGACGGCTCTCTTCCCTCCCAAATCCATGCCCGGCTGAGCTTGCATGGGTGGCTCATTCTCCCTCCCATACACGAGGTAAAACGGGGAGAATCCTGTTGAGGCATTAATGGGCCATGCTATATAGTGGGCAGGACACCGGGAATGTGCAAACCCCAGTTCGCCTCATTGATCCGTTGGCACAACGTGGACGTATGGGTTCTGTGGAAGCGCTCCGCCACCCCGTCCGTCTGAGGATGGTGGGGCAGGGTCCTGATTTGTTTTTGCACCCAGGGAGTTGCACACCTCCCGTAACAATCGAGAAGAACAATTCCGCCCCTGGTCTGCAGGAAGTTGTTCAGGAGCCCCCTTGTCCATGACGTAGCCGTGCAAGAACGTGTCCGCAATGGATGCGGCTGGCTGGTCTGGCAGAGGCGATGCCACCGGCCCCCGGAACAGGTATTCTACCCCGACCAGGATACATTTGTTTCCCCTCTGAGTGGCAGGGAACGGCCCGAGAATGTCCAGTGCGATGAGCTCATTGATATGAGACACCGTGATAGATCGTAACGGAGGCTGGGCCTGCCTCGTTGGTGGCTTGCGGGGTGTGCAATCAGTACAACCTTTTACCATGTGGTATACTTTGTCCGTCACCAAGGGCCAATAGAATTCAACGCTTTAGTGTCAGCAAGGTTTCACGGATTCCGAGGTGCATTAATTTCTCATGGGACCACCCGGCGCGTGAGTTTACCCTGCAGAGCATTCGGCACCACCGTGCAATAACACTGCAGCTCTTCAACCCGTCTTATCAAAAGTCATTCGTGGAGGACTATTAGGGACATGCATCCCCGATGGCTTGCTTTTACTGCCTCTCGTACCAACGCGGTGGAGCAATTTCAACAGCGAGGCGTCCTCCATCTGGAGGCGTCCCCATTCAGCGCGCGTGAGACCCAACGTGCCGTCACCTACGTGCATCCGCCTCGGGTGGCGGCGCGTCGACAGATGCCACTACAGCACGTGGCAACCTCGCGCACGATGGCTTACGTCAACCAGCACCCATTAAGCACGCACGCTGGTCACTCGGTGGTAAACGGCCACCGAGGGGTCGGCGCGCTGACGAGGCCTTCGCGCGAGGCGACAAACGCGGCCTCCTCCCCCCACCCCCCCCCCCCCCCCCCCCCCACCGAAATCTCTGGCCCTTAGCAGCGAGCGTGTGGAGCGGTTTTGGGATCGTCGCGAACTTGGGGAACAAAGTGGTGATAATGACGTGAAACCCCGACAAAATTGGGAACTTCACCCACCGACTTGGGGGTTGGCCATGTGTGCACGCGCGCCGTTTTGTCGGGAGCCATGGCTAACCCGGACTCGCTAACGATGTGGCCCAAATACTGCATCGATGTTTGCAAGAGGTGGCACTTTTGCAAGTTTAAATTTGAGATTGGCTGCCTGCACTTTGGCAAACACGGACCGCAGTTGTTGCAAATGCTGCTGATACGTGTGCCCGAACATAATGACGGGCGTTCGATACTTCATGCTGCCTTAACGTGCGTGCACTTAGCCTGGCACAAGCGCCGTGGTGACGTCACCGACACTTGTGGCGAATGGCGGTTGTTGTTGTGTATAACCAGCAGGTGGGGTGTAACTGAGTCGCAGACATCTTAGGAGCAACACGATTATTAACTATTAACACAACACACTCCAGGCTATTAACACAACACACTCCAGGCTATTAACACAACACACTCCAGGCTATTAACACAACACACTCCAGGCTATTAACACAACACACTCCAGGGCTATTAACACAACACACTCCAGGCTATTAACACAACAAGCTCCAGGCTATTAACACAACACACTCCAGGCTATTAACACAACATACTCCAAGTATTAACACAACATACTCCAGGCTATTAACACAACATACTCCAGGCTATTAACACAACACACTCCAGGCTATTAACACAACACACTCCAGGCTATTTACACAAGATACTCCAGGCTATTAACACAACAAGCTCCAGGCTATTAACACAACACACTCCAGGCTATTAACACAACACACTCCAGGCTATTTACACAACACACTCCAGGCTAATAACACAACACACTCCAGGCTATTAACACAACACACTCCAGGCTATTAACACAACATACTCCAGGCTATTAACACAACACACTCCAGGCTATTAACACAACACACTCCAGGCTATTAACACAACACACTCCAGGGCTATTAACACAACACACTCCAGGGCTATTAACACAACACACTCCAGGCTATTTACATAACACACTCCAGGCTATTAACACAACACACTCCAGGCTATTAACACAACACACTCCAGGCTATTAAGACAACACACTCCAGGCTAGTAACACAACACACTCCAGGCAATTAACACAACACACTCCAGGCTATTAACACAACATATTCCAGGCTATTAACACAAACACTCCAGGGCTATTAACACAACACCAGGCTATTAACACAACACACTACAGGGCTATTAACACAACACACTACAGGGCTATTAACACAAGACACTACAGGCTATTAACACAACACACTCCAGGCTATTAACACAACACACTCTAGGGCTATTGACACAACAAACTCTGGGGTGGTGACCACCCAACTAACCACGCTACGGCAGAACTAGACACGGCTCCACTATCCCGGTCCGGACCAAAAGCTGGGTCCCGGACCACGTGGCTGGAGGCTTCTTCAAGCTTGACGTGGATCTGCTGCCTCTCCAACAGTAAGGGCCCCGAGCCCCTCCCAGGGCCCCCCCCCCCTTATATGGGGCTGGCTCCGCCTCTTGCCCCGCCCACCTTCTAGAACTCTCTCGCCCTTGCCTGAAAGCTCTCGAGAGTTCTTCCCGGACCACGTGACCACCCATTGGCCCCCCTCCGCCGGTGGCCCCCCTCCAGTATAATCCGGTCACGCGTCCCCAGGTCAGCCAGAGGTACCACGCCCCCAACGTAACCCTGGCTGGGCTGACGCTCTCTCGCTCTCTCAACGGGAGCCACGGCGCTTAACCAGCGCTCACCCGAGCCCCCCACTAGGGCTGTGCTACACCACGTGTGTCCGGGGTGTACCCACGACAGTGTCCATCCCGCCGTGGCCTCGCAGGCCCGGCACCACACACAGTGACATCTCCAGTCGCCGCACCATTATACTTTTTATTTTGTTGATCATAACGCTTTAACTAACGTAGGGCGGGCTTGGGAGCGGCGTTGACGATGTGTTTTGGCGTTGCACCAACCCAGCACCTTTGCATTCAGAAGTTGGACGTGCTTTGATTGTTACAGCGAGAGGTGGAATCATCACCGCCATGGGTTTAAGTGGGCACGGAGCCCGTCAAGGGAATGGGTAGGTAGAGGAATGGGGTTGGAGAGTATACACAACTTGCATTTCTAGTCATTTCAACAATTTATGGGCATGCACATCATTAACAGTATCCTGATTGATGAGCAAAACAAAATCGCAATTTAATCGTGAATCTATTGTCATAAATGAGTCTGAAATATCAATAGTCATGCTCAAAACCGCATTCCTATTATAAAAAATAATTGAACTCCCATTCATGATGACAATTCCAATATGGTCATTATGATGCTCAGAATTACAATTATATTCTCAGAATCATGAACATTTATTAAAACAGCAGTATGCTCAAAATGCAAATTGACCAATTTCAACATGTACACAATCAATTCCAAGATTCTAATCAAAGTAAGTCCTATGTATCGTGGTGCTTTCATGCTTATCCATTATTTGGGCCCCCCCCCAAAAAATATATATACAAAAGTGTATTTTTATGTTTGCATGGTGTACAGTCTGGAAATTACCCACATGGCAAATTTCAAGCTTGGTGCGTATCGGCAAGTACGCTAAACATTTTGAACAGACACACATTCACAACTTGCCTTTGATATATATGGAGATTGGTAATAAATTGTTAATTTAACTACTTTCATGTTGACGGATTAGAAATACGAATAGCACTGGCTCACCACGGGGCTTATCGCGTGGTATCTGGGCACTTTATTTGAAACGTAAACCCCACAGTTTGTGAGTACAATTCCTCGCAAGTTTCGTCCACAGAGACAGACAATGACGTTTCTAGGTAAGAGTAAGAAATGAATCTACGTGTCGAGGAGAGACGAGAGAGCCAAGAGGTCACCTCGGGAGACGGTGGCGGGGCGTCAACCTTAGTCACGTGACTGAAGGAGTGTGGGCGTGCCGCGCGTGTGTACCGTGCGTGTGTGTCGTGCGTGTGTATTGTGTGTGTGTACTGTGCGTGTGTGTGTACTGTGAGTTTGTGTGTGCGTGTGTACTGTGCGTGTGTGCACCGTGTGTGTGTACTTTGTGTCTGTGTGTACCGTGCATGTGTGTGTACTGTGCGTGTGTGTGTACTGTGCGTGTGTGTACTGTGTGTGTGTACTGTGTGTGTGTACTGTGTGTACTGTGTGTGCACCGTGTGTGTGTGCTGTGTGTGTGTGTACTGTGTGTGTGTGTAACGTGTGTGGCGGTAGTCTAGCGGTTAGCGCTACGCTGCTCTACGAACATAACGACCCGAGTTTGATTCCCGCTCACAGCCAACACCCAGTGACGATTATTTGAACCGGTTCTGGGCCTCCCCTAGGTCGAGTCAGCCTCAAATGAGTACCCGGTGCGGTGTGTAAATATCATTACTGGGGAGACAAAGGCGGTCGGGCACGGTGCTGGCCACCCACCCCCTCGTGTACCGTTCCGGCCTTCATAGGTGGTGCTGCTACTTGCTAACAACACTTGCCCCAACAGTCTGTTAAGGCTACACGGGGGATCTTTGTCTTTGTATCACCACCCAGGAGTCACGGAGCTTTTGAGGCTCCGAGCCACGTGGGGATCCACAACAGCGTGAGGCGGTGCCACTCAGGTGAGACTCGGGGATATGTGATTTCTAATCGATAGCCATCCGTCAGTTAACCCATCGCAACTGCTGAGACTGTCACGCGACTTCCTCCTTCCAGCGAGCCTTTGACGCTTCACGTGGCCTCAAAGTGTACACAGTGTGTACGTATACACAATAATGTCCACGTTGTTGTTGCTGAGTTCACGCACTCAAGGGAGGGGGCAATGGAAAATTAATCTAAATCAACTTAAACTCCATCCCCATGACCTCATCGGCATGAAGTGCCAGCTGGAGGTGTACCTCGCTAGTGACGTCATGTCACCAAGGTATTCACACTTCCCCAACCCCGTCCACGGCGCTCTTGAGCGTGACGTCACCTCCGCTTGGGTCACTGCCGATATCAATCCAGTGGCAATCCTTATTTGGGCAAAGCTACGCCGAGTGACTGGCGGTTCATTAACATAATGTATTTGATGCCGTCGAGTGTTTATTGCGACGGGTTCAGCAGCCACGCCCCATCACTCGACATATGGGCCGGGTTCATTAACATAATTTATTCAGTTACAGTGCGGCTCATTGTGGGAGGGGCGTGTCCCTTACCGCGGAAGTGACGTCATGTTACCTGCTTACACGCGTGATGTCGCGAGGTAACAGGAGGCTGCCGATCTGCGCTTGCACTGAAATCCGAGGTGAGAAATTCTCATGCTGGTGGTAGTGGTGGTTGTTGTTGTGGTTGTTGTTTACCAAGGTAGAGCCTCTCTCGTAGGGATGTCAGTTGAGTAGCAGCGAGCATGGGAATCGACGTCCAGGTTGGAACTTTACAACGCGGGGCCTAGCCACGTGGGGCCTTGCCTCCTGCCCTCGCCTGATTGCGTTCACTTTAATTATCTCGCTTAAGTTTAATTTGTCTTCACCCGGCTCGCCACTTTGTAACTTTGTTTTATTGTAAATATTCACATAGTTTTTATTTTCTTTTGTTACCAGGCCAAGCCCGCTTGAGCTGCTATACCGCTCTTGTTATCAGAAGCGACCTGCCCACAACAACACAAGGTGAGGCTTTGTCAACGTGTGTGAATGTTTTGACTTAAAACTTTGGTGACTGCAGGAATTAATATTCTTGGTTCTTTCGGTAAAGTCACGTAGATAGAAAATTAAATAAAAATAATAAAATAAATGAATAATTCCAAATAAAGCAAAAAACTCACGTCGTTTTGATCGCAACACAAGTGGTCTTTATTTAATGTAATTGTATTATCAGTTATTGTTAGTTTCTATCTACGTAACTTTACCGAAAGAAACAAGAATACGTGTGTCAATGTCTATCGGTCAAAGACACTCAGCGGAGAGACTCGCAAACTCCAAATATACAGCAGGCGTCAGGGTCGGGATCGAACCCACGACTTCCTGTATACCAGGTGAGGTAGTTAACATCTCACCACGGAGAGAGACACGCAAACTCCAGTTAGCTTCAGCTATGTTCGTTGATCCTCAATTCATTACTTGGTGGAGTGAGGAAGCATTCATGCCAAGCAGATGAAGGTGGCCAGGCGTGATTCTAGACACGCCACCACCTGTTAACCCAGTGACATTGTACAGTTTGTGTTTGCAGTAACGTCTATTAACTCTGTTGAATACTGAGGTTATAGCGTAACAATAGTTTACTTTTGTTTTCCTCTGGAACTCTTTATAAGAATGGAAACAGGAGGTGAACACAGCACACACATGCAGCTGAAGTCGGAACTGTTCATCCCAGCATTTAAGGACATCTGAGCCTGGATTCACACTTCTAAGTTGCGATTGAACATTAATTTATGCATAACACAATTAGGATTGTTTTCAACACCCTTTGCTATGTCAGCTGAATTTAGCTGCAGTCAAGAAAGCTTTAAATCAAAATGTATATTCATATTCTTGGTTCTTTCGGTAAAGTCACGTTGAAGGGAAACAATAAAATAATAAAATATATATAAAACAATAAAATGCATAATTTATTATATATTCCCTTCAACGTGGTGACTTCACCGAAAGAACCAAGAATATGAATCGCCGCAGTCACGAAAGCTTTAAATCATAACTTTCTCGATCTCCGTTAAGCAACGCGAGAAACATCGTCACCAAACCGCCGGCAACAGGGTCGCCAATCCTTTACTTTGTGCACACGTCACGATGCCACGTGCACACGTCACGATGCCACGTGCACACGTTGTGTACACGTCACGATGCCACGTGCACACGTCACGATGCCACGTGCACACACGTTATGTACATGTCACGATGCCACGTGTACACGTCACGATGCCACGTGTACACGTTACGATGCCACGTGCACACGTCACGATGCCACGTGCACACGTTACGATGCCACGTGCACACGTCACGATGCCACGTGCACACGTCACGATGCCACGTGCACACGTGTTGTGTACACGTCACGATGCCACGTGCACACGTGTTGTGTACACGTCACGATGCCACGTGTACACGTCACGATGCCACGTGCACACGCGTTGTGTACACGTCACGATGCCACGTGCACACGCGTTGTGTACACGGAACCGCCCCCGTTACCCGCCGGGTAGGTGGCTACGAGTTTTGCCGGAATGCTCGACGACCCTCGCCGCTCGTTCCCCGAGCTCCTTGGCCCGCCACCCAGTGGCATGGACTCCGTGGCGAGACCTTTGACGCCCGCTTGTGCTGTGGCCGAAACGTCGTGATTTTTTATTGTTTTATGTTTTTTTTACCCGCGTGACTTTACCGAATAGAACCAAAGAGCGTGGATCCTCGCGGTCAACGAAAGCGTCCAATCTAGAATTGATAGCCTCTACGGGGAGGGTTTTCACCTATCTGTTAGAGCTTTTAACAGACAACGGGACAAGAAGTCACCTGATGAAGGCCGCTTGTGTTGTGGCCGAAACGTCGTGATTTTTTATTGTTTCATTTTTTTTACCCGCGTGACTTTACCGAATAGAACCAAAGAGTGTGTGGATCCTCGCGGTCACTAAATCTTCAAATCTAGAATTTGTTTGCTCGTCTGCTTCGGCACCGTCGCCGCGGTACGTCGGGACTCGCGAGCGCGCCACGCCGCCTCACGGTTTGTTATTTAGGGTCGCGTTCCTTAATATTTGTTGGTTGAGTGAGCCTCGAGATTTATTGTTTTCCCCCAATCGTTGACGCGGTTTCAACACCATTCTCGAATTTGCGCAGCGCTCTGGTTTTGTGCGCGCGGGCGCGTCGAAGGATTATCTACTTATTTCCACGTCAGCTAAAGTTTCCACAGCCGCGTAATTTGCAACATTCCGTGCGTACGAGCTTGTCGCCCCGGTCGCACGTTTGCCGCCGCGCGATTCGTCCGAAACGCTAAAATAAACAACCGCCGGATGAACCGATAGCGCGTACATCACTCACTCTTCCTCACTCACACTCCCCTCTCTCACTCTCTCTCACTCACTCGTCCTCACTCGCTCACTCATCCACCAACATCCAACATCGGGGCCGGATTCGGGCGTGGGGGGGGGGGCTTCAGGGGCTGCAGCCCAGGGGCCTCGTCCAGCTGAAGCGCCTCCAGAGACGAAGTGAAAAGTGATTTCAGTTGCGCATGCTGAATTTTATTCGTCGTTAGCCTTGTAAAAAAAAAATACATTTTATTTTTCTTTAACTTTGTTTTCCTTATTCTTAGCTCTTTTGGTAAAGTCACGTTGAAGGGAAACAATAAAATAATAAAATATATATAAAGTCACGTTGAAGGGAAACAATAAAATAATAAAATATATATAAAACAATGAAAATATTGTTTTATATATATTTTATTGTTTCCCTTCAACGTGACTTTACCGAAAGAGCTTAGAATATGAATTACTGCAGTCACGAAAGCTTTAAATCAAAATGTTTAAACGTGTATGCAGTCGGCTGCGTTTCGGGCAATGACTCTTTTAATTGTGCGTAAAAATAAAAGACGCGAGCGATGGGAGTTGGGGCACGAAGGGAAACGCCAGCGGTGTTGACAATCTCTCTGCTGCTCGTGTTGAGGGAAGTTCGTCTGGCTGCTTTGACATTTACTGATGACGTCCGGCTGCATCAGAGGCTCAAATGGCATACACTGTCCGTGACAACAACAAAAATCCATTTCAACTTACACGTAATTATATAAATATACGCCCTTGCAGGTTTGCACTCATTTTATTAAGAGACGTATATACACACACACACGTACATGTGGGGTGAAACGTTCCCCGGGGGAATACAGGAATGCCTTCAGATGCGTCAGCTGTGATTTCACTCCATTCCGGTGTTCCACATTAAAGAGAGAGACGTCCCTGTAGGATCTTGGTGTGTGGCTGTGGACCAATCTTAGCATGCAAACTCGACAACAAAATAACACAATAAAATTCACACGACGTTTCGGCCACAACGCAAGCGGCCGTCTTCAGGTGATAGGTACAGAACTGTCGGGATGACAGAGCTCCATTGAAGCTCTGTCGTCCCGACAGGTCTGTACCTTTCACCTGAAGACGGCCGCTTGCGTTGTAGCCAAAACGTCGTGAGAATTTTATTGTGTTATTTTATTATTTTATTCTCATTCTACGTGACCTTACCAAAATAACCAACGAAGATGAATCCTTGCAGTCACGAAAGCTTTAAATCGAAATTTAAACTCGACGTTTTAATTTAGGCAGGAATTCTGGAAAGGCTGCAACAACCGGGGGGGGGGGGGGGGGGAACCACCCCAGGTGGCTGTGGTTGCAGGCCGGTTTGATCGCCTACGCTCAACGTTACGAGAGAGAGAGATATATAAAACAAAGCGTTGAACATTAATTCACCCGATTCCAATCGCACGCACGAGAACCCAAATTCAAACGGCCGCGGCGAACGTCGCGCGCGCTAGCGGCACCTGGGCCCTGCGGCACGATGAGACAGATTACTTGTGGGGAGACAGCCGTCGTGTGAAACCGATCTTAGAAAACCTCGCAAAGAGGGCGCCGCCACAACGCGCCCCGCCGAGGCGTTCACGAGCGTTGTTGTTGTTGATTGTGCGGTTGTTGTTGTTGTGCGGTTGTTGTTGTTGTGCGGTTGTTGTTGTTGTTGATTGTGCGGCTGTGGTTGGGGGGGGCGGTGACGTCGCCGTGCTCCTGGCGAAGGGGAGCGGTGGTGTAGCGGTCAGCGCGTTGCGCTACGAACCTGCCAACCCGAGTTCGATTCCCGCTCGCGGCCAATGCCAGTGAATATTATTATTTTTTTATTCTAGATTTGAAGCTTTCGTGACTGCAAGGATCCATACTCTTTGGTTATATTCGGTAAAGTCACGTAGGTAAAAAATAAAATAACAAAATAAAACATTATTATTATCCGAACCGGGAACCTGTGCATTCCCCAGGTCCCGGTTCGGATAAAAAAGGGCTTAAGGCCATTCTCTTAAAACGCCTAACTTGGCGACCGTGGTATTGTGGACATCTGGAGGTGAGTTGCCCTGAACCACCCATGTGCACGGCGAAGGCTTGTTATTATTATGTAACACATTTTCTGCATTTAGCAAGGCAAGGTACTGCTGTTGTACGACGGGCAAATTCTTCAACAGGACACCTGTCAGGTGATTTTTTTATTTTTTTAGGCCGGCATACATACGGGCACAAGCACAACGCTATTTAACACGGGCAGTTCAGGGCGAATCACCTCCCGATATCCACAATACCAGGATCGCCAAGTTAGGCGTTTTAAGAGGATGGCCTTAAGCCCTTTTTACAAACAGAAAATGTTTCCATAAATTACAGGCACCACACTGTGAATATGCAAAGCGCGGCTTATACCACACGTACAATTGACATACTTTCCAGTTGCTTAGTGATTTAAAATATCATCAGTTGAGCGTAGCGGCGTATACGCAGCTTACACAGAGTGATGCCAGAGTTTCATGAGAAATTCTCTGCAGTCTTTGCCGAAGGTGGAGGCAGTTCACGACTTACACCGGCCACAGCTGAAAGGCTACAACGGGGGTCACCCCGTTACGCGTAAGATTGGCCTGCGATTAAATTTAAACATCATAAATAAATCAACGATCACATTCACTGCTGGATGAAGGCCTCAAGCCACCGCCGCCACTTCTCACGATTGTGCCGATGCAACGATCAACCCACAGCACGTGAGCTGATTTAATCACCTTCTTTGGTTCTTTCGGTAAAGTCACGTAGAATGAGAATAAAATAATAAAATTCTCACGACGTTTCGGCCACAACACAAGTGGCCTTCTTCAGGTGAAAGGAACAAACCTGTCTGGACGACAGAGCTACAATGAACGCTGCTGAGATTCGCAGCGTCTTTTAAGCCGGTTGAGAGAAGTGAGGCACCTTGACAAAGGGGTTTACTTATCAAACAGGAGAGTTTAGCATTGAAACAGTTGAAGGATTAGCTTGTGACTGGTCACAGAAGTAGCTATGTTAAAGTGATTTCATCACCTTTATTATGAATTATTTCATCACCTTTATTATGAATGATTTCATCACCTTTATTATGATTTCATCACCTTTATTACGAATGATTTCATCACTTCGTCTCCATTCGGAGGAATCTCGTCTCTTGGCTTCCACTCCATCGAGTGTCCTTGAATGTTGGTCAAGAAACCCTTCCAGTGATGTGTCCTGCCCAAGCCCGCTCACTTTTAAATGTTTTCATCAACCTGCTTGTTTTCTGATCCACGTGTTCTTCTTCCTGTCTCTCGGCACGATTTCCAAGTGTGCGTTTCGACAAGCCTATTTACGTTATTTCCAGTTTTCGTTCAGTTTTATTGTCAGTTGATGGCTGTGTCTCTAAACCGTATATCACAGCAGGCAGTACGCACCAATTCAAGATTTTAGTCTTCAGGTCACGTTGCTATGTTACCTTTATTTACCAGCCATGAAGTTTTTTTTTTGAGTTAGCTCACGTAAATGTGTCGTTACATCCACCACCACCTCGCAACACAGCCAATCAGCTAGGTTTGTCACGTAAACAAAGCATGCCAATTCATACTCTTTGGTTCTATTCGGTAAAGTCACGTAGGTAAAAAATTAAACAAAAATCACGACGTTTTATTTTTTTACCTACGTGACTTTACCGAATAGAACCAAAGAGTATGGATCCTTGCAGTCACGAAAGCTTCAAATCTAGAATTCATGCCAATTCAGCACACCGGTTGGTTGTGTGTTGGATAATAAAGCCCCACACAACATTTACAATTCGAGTACTGTGATGTTTTGCCAGTAATTACAGCCAGCCTCATCAGGCAGCAGCAGCCAGAGCTATGGAGAAATCCTCCTGTTTCCGTATATATAAAAAGACCTATGGATATTGGTCACAAAAGCCTAAGTGTTGAATTGTCAAGTTCAGCGTTCTAAACTCCAACTTGCTCACATCTACCTTTTTACGTAAATATTTTGATCCTGGTCCATCTTAATCTGCTGTTTCCAGTTGTGTGTGTGTGTTTTAATGTAAAATGAGCACAGTACTTCCCCATGTGTTTGCACAGTTACCCTGTGCATGAACGTACGGCCGACACTAAACACGTGACACCAGAGTGAAACTCGGTCATCTGAAATGTAAGCAATAGTGTCCCCCTGCTCGACATTGACATTGTGGTTGGTGATATTCTTGGTTCTTTCGGTAAAGTCACGTTGAAGGGAAACAATAAAATATATATAAAACAATACAATTCTCACGACGTTTCGACTGTAACACAGTCATCATCTTGCTGTTGGTTTTTTCACACCTGATGATGAATGTTTGTGTTACTGTCGAAACGTGAGAATTTTATTGTTTTATATATTTTTATTATTTTATTGTTTCCCTTCTACGTGGTGACTTTACCGAAAGAACCAAGAATATGAATCACTGCAGTCACGAAAGCTTTAAATCGAAATTGGGTTGGCGCTCAACTTTGTTGGTGGATCTGAGTTACAGGTGGACATTCCACATTCATATGGCCAGGATTGGATTATGTGGAGCATAACCGCGAGTGACCTGGCCACAAAAGCGACGCGTTAGCAATCACCAGAGAGACCATGAGCTGACTTCATTCCTGACCAAGGATTTTAACTTTTAACCCATCCAAATGCGAGTTGTGCTGTCTAACAACAGCACTGCGTAAGCTAGAAACCGAATCTTCTCACAGTACAGCCATAATCCTAGCCCGGGTCCAAATCCCACGGTATTTGTACTTTTGGGGGCAATCAGTTTTTCAATCCCTGTAGGCCTCCTCTTTCACGTCGGCATATTATCCGCAAATCTTCCAATATCCGCTGCTGGCAGCGGATTTACAATTGCTGTTGTCGCTACCTTCGGACCACTGATATATTTTAATTTGAGTTGATTTGTAGATTTCCCACAAAAAATGTACATCTACCCTGATAAAGACCTTGCTCGAGTGGCCATCGTGCAGCGTGTCCACGTGTCACGTGCTTGTTCTTGCCGCACGGCTGCTGATGTAGACGCAGGGCAATGACCACATTGTCACATTCGGGTGGTCAAGTCGGACAACGGCGTCAGGAGCGGCGAAGCGCGTCACCTCCGTGACGATGTCACCTTCGTATATATTTGTAAACTTTTTAGGCATAAGCGATTAGGCAGTAACACCGACGATCTAGGAAACAAAAAAGATTGTGTTACATAGCGCAATCAGTGGCTGGCGAACGTTCCAACGCAACCGTACGTGACTCGCGAGAATGAAGGAACGGAAACGCTGAGAAATTAAAAACGTAAATGACACAACGGTGTCTAAAAGATGTGGACTACTTCACCTGGTTATAGAGGAGGTCGTGAGTTTGATCCTAACGCCTGCTGCACATTCGGAGTTTGCCTGTCTCTCTCCAACTCATCGCGTGGATTTTTATCTGGGTTCTCTGTTTTTCCACCCTCCAGATTCTAAATCAACGTCACGATTTCAGACTATCTGGCTGCCATAAAGTTTCACGTTACGATGGGCCACTTCGTTGAGCTGTCATTTGTGGCCAGGTTGCTTCTGATCAAAAGCTTTACTTGAGAAAATGTTAATAATACGGTTACAAAGACAAAGACCCCCCCCCACCACGGAACCTACACAGACTGTCGGGGCAAGCGCTGTCAGCGACCACCTATGAAGGCCGGCACTGTGGCACACGAGGGGGTGGGTGGCCAACACCACGCCCGTCCGCCTTTGTCTCCCCAGTGATGATGTTTAAACATTGCACCAGGTACTCATTTGAGGCTGAATCGACATAGGGGAAACCCAGGACAGGTTCAGATAATACTGGTAGGAACGAAGTTGTAAACTGAGTGTACCAGCCTGCAATAGATTAATGTGTCAGTCCGTCCGTCCCCTTTCAATACTTTAACGAAGTGAAATCTCGTGCTGTTGGGTGTAAAATCAGCAATAATCTGTGTGGCGTTTGAATGTGCTCGCTGCATTGCGCGTGATGTTAATCCTCTTCATAATTTATCCGTTTATTTATTTACGTGATATCATTTTTTTCATAATTTAACCGTTTATTTATTACGTGATATATATTTTTTTAAGTGCAAAATAAAACACGCAGGCACACATCCCTCGTGTCCTGGCGGGCCCCGGGCCCAAGCGCAAGCGCAGGGCCTGCCTTGCCTGATTTCGCTGCCGGACAAAAGCCCTCGTCGTCCCGGCGCTCCCCGGGCCCGCGCCAGGGCCTACCTTGCCTGATTTCGCTGCCGGAGAACTCGCGCGCCTTGCCGCGCGACGGAGTCCGGGTGAGACCGTGGTAGGTCCAATACGGTTACGTGGCCGATGTGATTTGTTTGTGAGCTAATTAAATCCACGCGTGTTCGTCATTCTGCCGCTTAAGTTTTAATTGTACCCCGTCTCTCAATGCAATCGTAAGCGCGCGCGTTGATTTAAATTGTTAAGGTTGACGCTTCTCGAACGTATGACACACACTGCCGTGTACTGTATTATTATTTTACATTGATATTACAATACGTAGCGTGGACACAATACATGTTGTTGCTACGGTATTACTATTTTTTTAACTATGTTAAGTTTACCAGGTGTAAGGCCCTCCCCAACTGAGCTGCTTTGTAGCTTTTTTTGAGAAGGTGACCTGATCATCACAGATGATAGCTCGACCAAAGAGTATCATCATCATCATCGCGTGGAAATTTATAGCAGCAGTCAAATACTCTATAGCAGGGACTGGTGGAATGCACAATTATTGCATACCGTGATCATAACAATATTAACTTGACCGGGCATGGTCGAGTTATAACTATAAAACTACTGTAAAAACTTTTTATTTAAAGCTTTCATCACTGCAGGGATTCATATTCTTGGTTCTTTCGGTAAAGTCACGTAGGTAGAAAAAAAATATATCACGACGTTTCGATCGCAACACAAGTAACCGACTTCAGGTGAATAATATTAAAATATTTTTTAACACGCTTTTAAGAAACGTACAAGTAATGAAAGAACTCCACGACTCCAGGAAGTGGCCCGAAGCTTGGCCACGACGCAAGGGACCGTGGTCCATTACAGCCAACATCAGTTGAGCGTGGACAATTAGACCCAAGCCGAAACATAACATATAAAAAAAAGAGTGTTTAAAAATATATTTATTTTTTAATGATAGAATATAGTAATTGTCATCAGTATGCCATAAGTATACCAAGTTTGCAGTCGATACCACATTGGGAAGTGGGTTAAAATTGAGTTACGAGATTTGAGGATACGATAAGGACAACAGACAGTGAGCTAAATAAAAGCTTGTAGTAAAAAGAGGGGGAATCTTTTATTCTTTGTTTTTTTCGGTAAAGTCACGTAGAAATAATAAAATAACATAATAGTGTACGTCGTTTCGATTGCAACACAAGCAATCATCACCAGGTACAGAAGAGCTAAATTTACGAGAGAGAGGAGACACACAACCGCAGATATATATACAGACACAGATACAACAGGGGATACAGAGAGAGAGACACGTGGGAGCACACTAAACCAAACAGGTTTTAGCAAGATTTGGAAACCATATAACGCAACACAGACGGTCAAAACACAATTAACACAAGGTCAGGTTGATTATTACGTTATACTGGTAGGAACGAAGTTGTAAACTGAGTGTACCAGCCTGCAATAGATTAATGTGTCAGTCCGTCCGTCCGTCCCCTTTCAATACTTTAACGAAGTGAAATCTCGTGCTGTTGGGTGTAAAATCAGCAATAATCTCTCTGTGTGGCGTTTGAATGTTGCTGACCGATCAGGGAAGAAATTTTTCGGGAGCCTTGCTGAATGATGTGTGCCGCCTGTTGGGCACTAAGAAGGTGCGCACTTCGCCCTGCCATCCCCAGACCGACGGCATGGTGGAGCGCCTTCATAGAACTCTCACCGCTATGTTATGCCATCAGGTCGATGAATCCCACCTCAATTGGGACTTGCAGGTTCCGGGGGTCCTCGCCGCATACCGTATGGCACCTCACGCGGCGACGGGATTTTCCCCGTTCTTTCTAATGTACGGCAGGGATGCCTTTCCTCCCGCCGACGTTCGGCTGGAAATCGAACAGCCACCGCAAAAGTCAAAGCTCGTTGACCACTTGCGATTCAACCTCCGTAAGTTGGCCGAGTCACGGGAGGCCGACATTGAAAATTCGGCTTCCCGCCAACGGGCGAATTTGCGACTGCGTGACCCTCGGACGTACACGCATCGGTGGGCACCGGGAGACAGGGCATGGCTCCACTGCCCCCAGGTGCCGGTGTCCACGTCGGCCAAACTCCTCAGACAATGGCGAGGCCCGGTTGAGGTAGTGGAAGTCCTGCGTCCCCAATGTGTTAAAATTCGCTGGGGACGGCGTCGCTGGTGCGTTCACCCCTCTCGGTTGAAACCCTTCGTCACGCCACGCGTCCCTCCACAACACACACGACACGGGGGCCGAGTGTGCGACGCGTCCGACGAGCCGGATGTTGCCCCGTTGGTGCCTAACCCACAGCGCAGGTGTGTCATTCCTCCTGCAGATGACGCGGGAGTGACGGCTCCATGCAGGCCACGTTCGGCCTCAATGGACCGTGGAGCAGCAGGTGTCCCCGTGGAGATGCCTAAAGGCCCACCGGATGCTCTGGCTCATCCTCCTCCTTCCCTTGTGCCGCCAACAAAGCCTGCCATCCCCTACGATGGTCCCGCGAAACACACGCGCGCGAAATCTCGCCGGTTGTTATAATGTTTTTTTGGCATGTCTAGTGCCTTGTACATACGTTATGTTGTTAAGGGGGGTATTTATAGGGGTTTTATTGTTCTTGTTCTTGTTGTTCGTGAGGCACACTCACAATTCTTCTACCGTTGGTAATTTCGGAGTTTCCCATTGTTGCAGCCGGGACGGCTGGAGCTTCCGAAGGAGGGGGTGATGTAGAGGTGTTAACTACGCGCTGTTGCATAACCTGCATTGCCACCAGGGCAGTGCAGTATTACCCCTGGGTACAACGGTTGGGGTCAGTCGAGGTGAAACGGATCGTAGCCAGGGTTTGGTATGAACCAATCAGACGGTTCCACGTGGGAATGTATGATTGGTTCTACCTGGCCACGAAGGAGTATAAGACAGGTGACCCAACGGACCTCGGGGAGTTGCTCTCCCTGCACGAAGATAGAAGACTGGGCTGAAGCCTAGCTAGGACCCTGGACCAGCCTTTCAGCCTTTCTAAGGGCTAAGGCTCGGCATACCTAGTGGTCAGGACCCACCGGGCCAGTGGTGGGTCAGATAGCCTCCCCTAGTCCTAGCCGGAGGACTAGGATAGCGGTAGACGTGTGAGTCCCGCCAAGTCCGGAGGTTGTACCACCTTAGGTATCATGGAGGTTAGCGGTAGACGTGTGAGTCCCGCCAGGTCCGGAGGCTGTACCTCCCTAGGGTATCGGGTGAGGGGACCGAATATCCCTCTGTGTGTGTTAAGCGTTGTATTAGGAAATAATACAATAAACAGAGTGTGCCTCCTAAAGAAGTCTGCTCGTCCTTACAACACTACACAAGTGTTGAGGCGTAAATGACGATTCAGAGGCAGATCTTCGTGTAGGGGCTTGCGCCAGTTGTTTTATTAAAGACTTCTCTTCACACACCACGACTCCGTGTACTGCACGCTCACTGCCTACACTCCACACCCCAGGGGAAGGGTACTGGGGAGGTCCCTAGCACACCCACAGGCTCCCCTAGCCCGGTGCCAATCTCCCCCTACCCTGGGTCCCAACTCCCAACTTCACACGTTCCTGGCTCCCCGCCAACGGCCTCGAACGCGTCACGGGGTCCCAACCTAAATACCCCAGGGGGGACATGACGTCACCGTCCCGGCCCCCTGTCCGTGCCGTCACCGCACGTGACGTCATCGTACCGGAGTGCTAGCGTGACGTGACGTCACCAACTACCGCCCTGCACAAGGACGGCGGGGCGAGGGGGTCCAGGGTCCTACCCAGCCGCCGCCGCCGGTCTTCGTTCTTGGGCCGCGGCTGGCTCCAGATCGGCCGGGGAGGTCCCCTCTGGTGCCTCCTGCCCATCGAGGGGTGGGGCTGTCTGGGGTCCTGAGCCCCCAGCAGCCCCTCCCCTCTAGGGCTGCCGCTGCAGCCCCTCCCCTGACGGCACGAGGCACCACCGTCACATCTACGGCGCTACATCTGTACCAGATGGAAATTCCTCTGGTCTGATACAGCCATCGAAGGCTTCACGAACTGCGTGGTCAAAATAGATGTTAAAATAATGTGGGAGCCAGAGGACATCCCTGTCGCACCCCAAGGTGTACAGGGAATGGCTCTGACTCCCGGCCACGTAGTTTTACCCAGGCCCGCTCACCATCATGAAGGTCCTTAATGATCGTGAGCAGAGGGTCAGGTACTCCAAAAGCACAAAGAACAACCCAGAGCCCATGCCAACTGATGGTATCATAGGCCTTGACCAGGTCAATAAAGCAGAGATGTAGGTCTTGTTGGAATTCCCTACACCTCTGCTGTAGCAGATGGACAGAAAATATGGCATCTGTGCAGGACCGCCCTTTCCTGAAACCGCATTGGGGCTCCGCAAGCCTCTCCTCAGCATGCCTGGCAAGGCAGTGTTGAATAGACACAGACAGACACACACAGACACACAACCACACACAGACAACAACAACAACCGCCATTCGCCACTAAGTGGCGGTGACGTCACCACGACGCTTGTGCCAGACACACACAGACACACAGACACAACAACAACTGCCATTCGCCACTAAGTGGCGGTGACGTCACCATGACACTTGTGCCAGGACATGTGCACCTTGAGGCCACGTGGAGTGTCGAACGCCCGCTGGCAGGAGGTCACGGGGCAGACCCAGGTGCCACGGGTCGACTGACTGAGATGACTGGCTGATGCACCACCTGTGCCCCCTACTGTGCCGACCTGCTCTGCTTTAGCCACCCGGCGCTCCGCTCGTTGTTGTGAGCGTCGCTCCTCCGCCCTCCGTTGTTGTTGGAGGGCTCGTGAAGGACGCTACTGCCCAGTAGCGTCCTTCACGAGCCTCCTCCACAGAGGCCGATCTTGACACCGCTGGTACCAGTCATCGGCAAGTCCACTCAGCTCCACGTCCTTCTGTACCACATCACTCCATCTCTTCTCCAGCCCTTGCCGCGCCCGTTTAGCCCCCTCAATCCGGCCGAACAAAAGCTGTTTCGGCATGCGGTGGCTGGGCATGCGGGCTACATGACTCAGTCAGCCCAGCATACAGACACACACACAGACAGACACACACACACACAGACACACACAGACACACACATACACAGAGAAGTGATTAAGACCAAAACCTCCTCACTAACCTCATCCAACAACACTGCTCAGCATCCCACTCTGTCTGTCTCTCTGTCAGTCTCTCTCTGTCTGTTTCTCTGTGTATGTCTCTCTGTATCTGTCTCTCTGTCTGTTTCTGTCTGTTTCTCTGTGTATCTGTCTCTCTGTCTGTATCTGTCTCTCTGTCTGTATCTGTCTCACTGTGTCTCTCTGTTTCCCCGTGTCTCTGCCTCCCCATGTCTACCCGTATCTCCCCGTTATCTCCCCGCGTCTCACCGAATCTCCTCGTGTGTCCCCAATCCCATAGCCACCACCACCGCCGCCACCACCACCACCGCCGCCACCACCACCAATGCCACCACCACCACCCCCACCACCACCGCCACCACCACCACCACCGCCGCCGCCACCACCACCTTCGCCGCCACCACCACCACCGCCACCACCAATGCCACCGCCGCCACCACCACCACCTCCCGCTCCTCCCCACCCTCGTCCGCGGTGTCTACGGGAGACGAGGCGACGCTCCCCGCCAGCAGCAGCACTATCTATCCCATCAGCTTGACGGTGGCCATGACGGTGCTGGTGCTGACGGTGCTGGTGCTGCTCCCCTTCCTGGTGTGCGCCGTGCGGGGCAGACGGAACGCCGGCGAGCGTCCCGGTGTGCGGCGGTGGCGTTGCGGTGGCTACGTAGATGTGGACTGCCTCGCTTGGTACACGGGAGGGCGTGGGTTGGATCCAGACCCTGACGACGCCTGCTGCTGCTGTATATTTAGAGTTTGCGGTGTCTCTCATAATCATCATCAGCATCACAATGGCTGAGATGTGGACTGCCTCGCTTGGTCCACAGGAGGGCGTGGGCTACTTCCCCGCCCCTGACACCTGTGTATTTGGAGTTTGCAGTGTCTCCCTCATCATCATCGTCGTCATCACGGTGGCTATGAGATGTTAACTACCTCGCCTGGATCATCTACATCATTAGACCTCCTTTGCCAGTACCAAAAAGGGGAAAAACCGTATTATTACCTCGCCTGGTACGCAGGAGGTCGTGGGTCCTATCCCGACCCTGACACTTCCTGCGTCTCTACGCGTTCAGAGCCATTTGGCTGCTGCTCTATATTTGCCACCCGACGATGATGATGATGATGACGATGATGACGACGATGATAATGATGATGACGACGATGGCAATGATGATGACGATGACAACGATGATGACGATGATGACGATGACGATAACGATGATGATGACGACGATGATGACGATGACGACGATGATAATGACGATGATGACGATAATGATGACGATGATGACGATAAGCCACTGAGTTGAGCTGTCACTTGTGGTAGCCGGTGTAGCTTCTACCAAACAAGAGACGTAGTAGCACAGCGGGGGGCTTACCCGGTAAGATACACAAAATATTTGTGTCTATATATTATTTTTATTGATTTGTTAACCTTATTGTTCTGACGTTGCTCTCAGGGGCCTGGGTCACATCGCTGCAGACGTAGCAAGATCTGAAATCGCTGCAACCCTCAAAAACGCTAAGATGCCAGCTAGCAACCTCAGCAAAGATGAGCGTTTTGAATTATATAAATTAAAAAAGAGGAATGATATTGTAGTCCTCTGAGCTGACAAAGGCAATGCTACTGGCATGGATAAAATAGAATACAACAACAAAATTAAAGAATTACTCGACGATGGTAGTTATACAAAAAAAAAGAGATCCCACCAACAGCCTCGTCACACAAACCAACAAAATAATTTCTGATTCAACTGCATTAATTGATCAATCTAAACAGTTTTCGTTGAAACCTTCTGCTGCCAGGCCACCAAGATTATACGGCTTACCAAAAATACATAAAGTAGATACACCCCTTCGTCCCATAGTCTCTACTATCGGCTCCCCCACCTACAAACTAGCTCGTTTTTTGTCTGAAATCCTGCGTCCTTTCACTGGAAAGACCACCTCTGCGGTACAAAATTCTACTCACCTGGTATCGACAATCAAGGGTATTTCCCTGTCCCCAGACGACCTGCTTGTCAGTTTTGATGTAGTTTCCTTATTCACCAAGGTTCCTGTACCTGACACCATTGCAATCATTGAAGACTTGGTTCATCAAGGACTAAACACTGAGGTACCCCCCCTGGTGAGACACTGTTTAACCAATACATACTTCACTTGGAATGGAACTTTCTACAAACAAACTGAGGGCACCCCAATGGGCTCCCCCCTTTCTCCAGTTATAGCTAACATTTTCATGGAGAAATTTGAGACTGACGCCATCCAGACTGCCACTCTGCGCCCAACCTTATGGAAGAGGTACGTGGATGACACTTTTGTCATCTGGCCACATGGCCGGCCTGCTCTAGACCAATTCTTCGACCACATCAATTCCATACACCCAGCCATCAGATTTACCATGGAAGTCGAAATAGATGGCAAGATACCTTTTTTGGATGTCCTAATTAAAAAGAGACCTGATGGTTCAATGAGCCACTGTCTACAGGAAAGCTACCCATACGGATGCTTATCTGAAACCGGATTCCCACCACCATCCATCACAGAAGAATTCTCTCATCAAGACTCTGTATCATAGAGCCCAATGCATATCCGACCAGGAACACATAAGCAGTGAACTCAAGCACGTACACCAAGCTCTTAGGGCTAATGGTTACTCCGACTATACAATCCGCAAAGCTATCACTCAAACCATGAAGAAGAACCCTCTTGAGGAGCCTTTCAAAACCATCACTTTACCCTACATTGCGGGGATCACAAAAAAGATCTCCAAAATCTTGAATAAACACAAGATCCAGGTCCGTTTCAACACATTACATAAAATCCGTGATCTGGTTCCGTCTGTAAAAGATGTGATTCCGGACATACAATACCGTGGTGTCTACAAACTAAGTTGCCTCTGTGGTAGTAGTTACATTGGAGAAACCAAACGCCATGTCTCGGACCGCATTCGTGAACACAAAGCATACCTTAAACACGGTAGGACCAACACCTCGGCCGTGGCAGATCATTGTTCTAATTCAGTAGGCTCACATGCCATTGACTTTTCCAAGACAGAGGTTCTTTGTAAGCCATCTGGCTTCCATGAGAGATTCGTTCATGAGGCTATCCACATATACAAGCACAGAGACAATTTCAACCGAGAAGATGGATTCTATCTTAGCAATCATTGGAAAGATTTGATAAACCATTTCAGGTCTTAATTGATTGTTCACGCTTACAGTGGCTTTCAGACAGCATACATTATAAAAATTTCGTCTCCCCCCTCCTCTTTTCAGAATATAGATGGACTAGTCCTAAATAAACTGCCAAATCGTTGCGCGTGGCGCTAACGTTTTTATAAATAAATGCACCGTTTAAAAATACATTTATGCAAACCAACACACCTGAAGACGACCGTTTGAGTTATGGTCGAAACGTCGTGAGAAATTTAATTGTTTTATATATATTTTATTATTTTGTTGTTTCCCTTCAACGTGACTTTACCGAAAAAACTAAGAATATGAATTACTGCAGTCACGAAAGCTTTAAATCAAAACGTGGACATTGTGTATACACTGTGTGTATGTACACTGTGTGTGTACACTGTATGTACACACTGTGTGTACATACTGTGTGTATACACTGTGTGTGTGTACACTGTGTGTGTATACACTGTGTATACCCTGTGTGTGTACACTGTGTATACACTGTGTGTGTGTACACTATGTGTATACACTGTGTGTGTACACTGTGTATAAACTGTGTGTACACTGTGTGTGTGTACACTGTGTGTGTGTACATTGTGTGTATACATTGTGTGTGTACACTATGTGTGTGTACACTGTGTATACCCTGTGTGTGTGTGTACACTGTGTGTGTACACACACACAATGTACACTGTGTGTGTACACTGTGTATGTGTACACTGTGTGTGTACACTGTGTGTGTGTACACTATGTGTATACAGTGTGTGTGTACACTGTGTGTGTGTGTACACTGTGTACACTGTGTGTGTGTACATTGTGTGTACACTGTGTATAAACTGTGTGTGTACATTGTTTGTGTCCGCATTGAACCGAACCCCCGGCAAGGCCATCTACTTAATGACGAGAGAAAATTCACACGAAATGTCCTTTGCAATGAAGTCTTCCAGATGTAAATTGATACAAGCTTTTAATGAAGAAATAAAATCATCTAATTCAAAACACAACACAATTCAAAGATGTTTCATTTTAAAACTTCAAAACGGAGCATGGGGTACTTGCGTGAATGCGTCCTTCGTGTGCAAATGTTGTGACTTTCCTGGCCTGAAGGCCGTCAATGTGTTGGACCATTATTGGTGCACAGCGTCTCAACAACAGCAGTGGGGTTTGCTTCAACCGATAGGTACGAGCATCCAGACGTGAATCAGCAAGGAGCACTTCTAGTCCTAGTTAGACAAAATCTACGTCAACACGTAAGACAAAACTACAATTCGTGTTGTAGAGAATGTACCTCCTCCTATACGTGTAACTTTCAAGTGGTATGCCTTGTAACTGATGAATGATCCGAGCGTGCTCCCTATTTCAAAGACGATGAGTTGCTCCAGAGGCAGATGCTTCGTGAAACACAAAAGTACCCTTTGACCTGTATCACAAGAACGGGTCTCACCTGAGTTCTCTGTACAGGTTACTTCCAAAACACACACACACACTTTGTCCTAACATCACTTATTCAATGTGACCCTTATACAAAATGTTACATGCACGCGCACAATCAGACACGGTATTCATTCTAAATAATTGACGGGCATATTAACAACATTGAATTACTGCAGCGAAATTGACTGCATCACGTTACATCGTATTAACAAGAAGTTATTTTACAAATACGCACCGTCTGCTTAACAGTGTATGTACACAATACTATTGTTGCGTCATTCAAAACGAGTAGGCCGTTGCATGCTGGCGTCTGGGTCAAAATGTAGCAAATTCTAAACATTACGCTACAAATAATATATGAGAGCGTTTCGATGGCAACACAAGCAATCGTCATCAGGTGGGACAAGCACAGCAGCAACAAGAAACTGCTGGAGTAGGCGCCTACTACTTCAGCAGTTTCTCTTGCTGTGGTTGTCCCACCTGATGACGATTGCTTGTGTTGTGATCTAAACGCCATGATCTGTTATGTTTCTACCCACGTGGTGACTTTACCGAAATAACTCAAGGGTGTGGATTCCTGCAGTCACGAAAGCTTCGAATCAAGAAGCTTTTAAAAAAAAGTTGCACAGTCTGCTTCACAGTGTATGTAAAAATACTATTGTGTCATTCAAATCGAGTAGGCCATTGCATGCTGGTGTCTGAGTGAAAATGTAGCAAATTCTAAACATTACCTACAAACTACACAACTGAGATGACACATCAATCATCGCCCCCTACTGACAGGCTCTTGTCCACATGCAGGCTGGTGCAGGGCCACCATCCTGTGCCACACAGGGGTAGCTGCTACTTGGGGATGCTCTTCGAGTGTTTCAGACGAGGTACGACACAAAACTCCGAGTTGCCGAGGCGATAAAGCAAGCACCGTGTAAATGCAATTATAACATAGTGAATGCTGGGGGGCGTATTGTCTCTCGCTCCTGGTTAAAGATCTACCCAACCCACAGGTCCACAAAGACTGGCCGCTCTTACTCTGCAGATTGAACCTAGCAACTGAGTGTCCAACTTCACGTTCTTGTCATTAAAGGCCTGTGACAAAGGTGCATCTATTGGAGCGACATCATCTCAAGCTTACACATCTACCGGGTCTCCACTTGGCTTTGTATTGTCTTGGACGAAGTCCACCCACACCTCCACTTCCACAAACTGCTGGGAGTTGCCTCACTCTGCCTCACAGTCAGAATTCTCCTTCTGCTTTACGTTGCCTCCATCGATGTGAAGGTCCGATTTTGGAGTTGAATCATCTTCACATTTTACCTTCACTTCTTCGCTCTTCACCATCACTTCTTCCCTCTTCACCATCACCTCTTCCCTCTTCACCATCACCTCTTCACATTTCACCATCACCTCTTCACATTTCACCATCACCTCTTCACATTTCACCTCAATACCTTTAAAAGTGTCCAAGCTGGGATTTTCTTCCAGTTCGGGTTTCATGAGGGGTGGGCTAATTGCGGCACTTTGACTTTCACAAGCTGATTTCAGACTGCACTCCTTGTGGATCTTCTGATGCTTCTGTGTTCTCTAGTGTACTTGAAGATTTGATGAATCTGAAAATGTCTTCCCACACACACTGCACCTGAAGGGTTTCTCTCTCGTGTGTGTTCTCTGGTGTACTTCAAGAGTTGATGAACGTGCAAACGCCTTCCCGCACAGAGTGCACCTGAAAGGTTTCTCTCCCGTGTGTGTTCTCTGGTGTTTTTTAAGAGCAGATGACCGTGAAAATGCCTTCCCACAAACACTGCACTTGAAGGGTTTCTCTCCCGTGTGTGTTCTCTGGTGTTACAAGATGACATGGATCTGAAAACGCCTTGCCGCACAGAGTACACTTGAAGGGTTTCTCTCCTGTGTGTGTTCTCTGGTGTTTTTTAAGAGTAGATGACCATGAAAATGTCTTCGCACAAACACTGCACTTGAAGGGTTTCTCTCCCGTGTGTGTTCTCTGGTGTGTTACAAGATTACATGACACTGTAAACGCCATCCCGCACATCGTGCACCTGAAGGGTTTCTCTCCCGTGTGTGTTCTCTGGTGTTTTACAAGATCAGATGACTGTGCAAATGCCTTCACGCACACACTGCACTTGAAGGGTTTCTCTCCCGTGTGTGTTCTCTGGTGGTTCTGAAAAACTGATGGCCATGCAAATGCCTTGTCACACACAGTACATTTGAAGGGTTTCTCTCCCGTGTGACTTCTCTGGTGCCGTGTCAGATTTCCAGTCCGGTCCGTGCTGTATGCACGCTGGTCGCATTGTTGACTTGTCGTACCGAGCTGCGCTGAGTGCCTTTGCTCCATCAGACCAATTCTGCAGAGGAAGCGTCAGTTGCAGACAGAAAAAAATAATATCCACACCATCTACACGTCAGGCACAGAGGAATGCACACGTGACTTACACGTCTATACTTATTAATATATTCATGATGTAGTGAAAAAGTTTCCCAAATTCATCAGATTTGATGAACGTGCAAACGCCTTCCCGCACAGAGTGCACCTGAAGGGTTTCTCTCCACGAGCTGCTATGGCACACAATGAGAGGGAAAATGTCATTAATATGCCTGGAAGCCTTCATATCTTTCAGATGAATGTTAACTCATTAATATGCCTGGAAGCCTTCATATCTTCCAGATGAATGTTAACCCAAAACTCTAAGCACACAATTTCAGCTGTCTGACTACAAAAGGAATATTTATGAGAGCTAAATTCAGCTGACATAGCAATACTATTTGTGTTATGCAGAAATTAATGTTCAATCGCAACTTAGAGGTGTGAATCCAGGCTCAGATGTCCTTGAATGCTGGGATGAAGAGTTCCGAATTCAGCTGCATGTGTGTGCTGTGTTCACCTCCTGTTTCCATTCTTACAAAGCGTTCCAGAGGAAAACAAAAATAAACTATTGTTTTGATATAACCTCCCTGTGCAATAAGGTTAATAGACTTTACTGCAAACACAAACTTGACATTGTCACACACTGCCATGGGTAAACAGGTGGTGGTGTGACCAGAACCATGCCTGGCCACCTTCATCTGCTCAGCATTAATTCTTCCTCACTCCACCAAGCAATGAATCGAGGATCATCAACATAGCCGAGGCTATCCGTGTCTCTGTCTCTCTCTCCCCGTGGTGAAGGTGTTCCCCTCCACACATTCAGAGTCAACAGCGGCACGTGCTTAACGTCTTTGACCGATAGATACATTGACGCACGTATTGTTGTTTCTTTCAGTAAAGTCACATAGATAGAAAATAAAAATAACAGATTAAATTCAATAAGATAAAGACCACTTGTGTTGCGATCTTCATCTTCACATTTCACCATCACTTCTTCACTCTTCACCATCACTTCTTCCCTCTTCACCATCACCTCTTCATATTTCACCTCGATAACTTTAAAAGTGTCCAAGCTGGGATTTTCTTCCGGTTCGTGTTTCATGAGGGATGGGCTCATGGTGGCACTTTGACTTTCACAAGCCGATTTCAGACTCCACTCCTTGTGGATCTTCTGATGCTGCTGTGTTCTCTGGTGTACTTGAAGATGTGGTTGCTGTGCAAACGTTATCCCGCACGGAGTGCACCTGAAGGGTTTCTCTCCCGTGTGTGTTCTCTGGTGTACTTGAAGATTTGATGAATCTGCAAATGCCTTCCCACACACACTGCACTTGAAGGGTTTCTCTCCTGTGTGAGTTCTCTGGTGTTCTACAAGAAGAGATGAACGTGCAAACGCCTTCACGCACACACTGCACTTGAAGGGTTTCTCTCCCACGTGTGTTCTCTGGTGTATTATAAGAGCAGATGAATATGCAAACACCTTTCCACACACACTGCACTTGAAGGGTTTATCTCCCGTGTGTGTTCTCTGGTGTTCTACAAGATTAGATGACTGTGCAAACGCCTTCCCACACACAGTGCACTTGAAGGGTTTCTCTCCCGTGTGTGTTCTCTGGTGTATTACAAGAGCAGATGAATGTGCAAACGTCTTCCCACACACACTGCACTTGAAGGGTTTCTCTCCCGTGTGTGTTCTCTGGTGTTCTACAAGAGCAGATGAACGTGCAAACGCCTTCTCACACACACTGCACTTGAAGGGTTTCTCTCCTGTGTGAGTTCTCTCGTGCTGTGTGAAATCTCCAGTCCGATCCGTGCTGTATGCACACCGGTCGCATTGGAGCCTTGTCATACCGAGCTGCGCTGAGTGCATTTGCTCCATCAGACCAATTCTGCAGAGGAAGCGTCAGAGGAAGCGTCCGCTGCAGACAGAAAAAAATAATATCCACACCATCTACACGTCAGTATCGATGCACAGAGGAAAGCATATATACACAGTAACACGTGACTTACACGTCTATACTTATTCACATATTCATGATATAGTGCAAAAGTGTCCCAAATTCATCACACGGGCTGTTATTGCACACAATGAGAGGGCAAATGGTCATAAACATGCCTGGAAGCCCTCGTATCTTCAAAATGAATGTTCACCAAAAACTCCGAGCACACAATTTCAGCTGTCTGGCTTCAAAAGGAATATTTATGAAAGCTAAATTCAGCTGACGTAGCAAAGGGTGTTTAAAATAATACTATTTGTGTTACGCAGAAATGCATGAATTAATGTTCAATCGCAACTTAGAGGTGTGAAGCCAGGCACAGATGTCCTTGAATGTGCTGTGTTAACTTCCTGACTCCATTTCTATAAAGAGTTGCAGAGGAAAACAAAACTAAACTACTGTTTTGAGAATTTTTTATTGTTTTTTATATATATTTTGTTATTTTGTTGTTTCTCTTCAACGTGACTTTACCGAAAAAAACTAAGAATATGAATTACTGCAGTCACGAAAGCTTTAAATCAAAATTTAGAGTTAATATACTTTACTGCAAACACAAACTTGACACTGTCACACACTCAGAGGCAGAGCCAGGATTTTCAGGTGGGGGGGGCAACCCCTCCAGCAATGAAAAATGATAGGAGTTGTTAGTAAGTAAGGAGTTGTTAGTAAGTAGTTGTTATTAAGTAAGGAGTTGTTAGTAAGGAGATGTTAGTAAGGGGCTGTTAGTATGTAAGGGGTTGTTAGTAAGGAGTTGTTAGTAAGTAAGGAGTTGTTAGTAAGTAAGGAGTTGTTAGTAAGTAAGGAGTTGTTAGTAAGTAATGACTTGTCCCTTGCTTTTTATTCGACGCGTGTGATCGGCATTGCGCTCACTGAAGGTGTTTGCCTTCAGGGAAGTCGTGTACTCTGTATACGCAACTGCGCAAAATTCTGTGACTCACAACTGCTTTGCCGTTACTTATTGCCAATTATGGACTCGGACTGTTGTCCTCTCATAGAGTCCCTGGCACGTAATAATATGCCACACGGTGGCAGTGGGGGACGCAAAATGCTGATTTATCTATATATATGAAAGGGAAATGTGTGGATACGTGTGTCTGTTCGAAATGTTTAGCATACTTCCCAACGTGCCACACACTTGAAATTTGGCATGTGGGTATGTTCCATACTGTACACAATGTAAAAAATATAAAGTCTTTTAAACAAACTGAGTAAAATTTTGAAATGTAATGCAATGCAACACAGAGAGTCGGTCAACACACAATAAACACATAGCCTGGTAGATTACTTTCTTACAAAGATTGCTCAACTAAGCAAGATAATTAAAGCAAACGCGATCAGGTGAGGGCAGGAGGCAAGGCCCCGCGTGGCTAGGCCCCGCGTTGTAAAGTTCCAACCTGGACATCGATTCCCATGCTCGCTGCTACTCAACTGACATCCCTACGAGAGAGAGGCTCTACCTTGGTAAACAACAACAACCACCACAACAAGCACCACCACCACAACCGCGATGAGAATTTCTCACCTCGGATTTCAGTTCACGCGCGGAGCGGCAGATTTCTGTTACCTCGTGACGTCACGCGGCAGAAGGTGACGTCACTTGCGTGGTACAAGAACACTCCCCTCCCGCAACGAGCGGGTCCAAATTTAAATAAATTATGCTAATGAGCCCGGCCCATACGTGGAGGAATGGGGCGTGGGTGCTGAACCCGTCTAAATAAACTCGCAACGGCCTTCACGAATACATTATGTTAATGAGCCGCCAGTCACCGGGCGTAGCTTTGCCCAAATAAGGATTGTACTTGAACAGATAACGGAAGTGACCCAGGCAGCGGTGACGTCACGCTCAAGGGCGCGATAGACGGGGTGGGGTGAATACCTTGGCGACATGACGTCACTAGCGAGGGACACCTCCCCCTGGCGGTTCACGCCGATGAGGTAATGCTGAGTAGTGACGTCACAGAGCAGGGTTGGAGTTTAAGTTGATTTAGATTCATTTTCCATTGCTCCCTCCCTTGAACTCAGCAACAACAACAACGTGGACATTGCATCCCACTGGGATTTTTAGCACACAGCGTTGGTGTACGGTGCTTTTTTCAGGAATATTTTGCTGTTTTTTTCCATGGATTTTCTGTTTGTACAGTCACACAAAGTAGTCACTTTAAGATGTGTTTCTTGTTCGTGTTTGTGTTTGTTGTGGTTGCACTTGATTCAAGAGCCGAATGGCTCACAGGGGTATACCAAAATAAATAAACTGAAACTATTGTGTACACAATGTGTGTGTATGTACACTGTGTGTGTGTACACTGTGTGTGTACACTGTGTGTGTGTACACTGTGTGTACACTGTGTGTGTGTACACAGTGTGTGTATACACACACACTGTGTACACTGTGTGTGTACACTGTGTGTGTACACTGTGTGTGTGTACACTGTGTGTGTGTACACTGTGGGGGGCACAGTCATCTCAGTCGACCAATGGGCATCTTTTCATCAATTTATTATCTTCCAATTTTCTTGTTTTTGTTATTTTTTATCTACGTGACTTTACCGAAAGAAGCAAGACTATAAATGTTAACGAGCTGCACCACGCTGTGTGGGAGCTGCCTGGCCTGTCGCTCCGCACGAAGCTGCGTGGAGCCTCTGCGTGGAAGTTCTGCGCCGGTGAGAAACTCTCTCAGGCTGACCCCCACCCCCACGCCTCCACGCAGATTAAGGCAAGCCGAGTGGTGGCGCATTCTATTTTGACTTAAAACGTTCGCGACTGCAGGAATTAACGTTCTTGTTTCTTTCCGTCAAGTCACGTAAATAAAAAAAAATGTTACATTGAAGAAAAAAATAAAATGACGATTTAAATAATAAAAACAAACGCATTTTTTAAAATTTGTTTTCTATTCACGTGACTTTACCGAAAGAACCAAGAATGTGGTAGCACATTCTCTATTTATTGCAGAGGTTCAAGGTTAAAATCCGACAGGCACACCTGGCTACCCCAGCAACATTCACCACAATATGCGCAGTCTGCTAAACGGCAGATGTAAAACATAACGTTGTGTCATTCACAACGCACAGGTCATTGCATGTTGGTGTCACGGTCAAAATTGGGTTAATTCCAAACATTATCCAGAAACTCCACAACGAAGACACGCACCCCCTGTACCAACGACGAAGGCGCAGGGACAGACGCTCGATTACGTTGGAATCGATCTGCAGACGGCCAGCAGCTCCGTGTTGCCTCATCTTGATCCCGCAATCCCAACCAGGTGAAAGTCCGCATCGAACCAACCCCCTCGGCAAGGTCGTCTACTTAACGACGAGAGAAAACTCACACGAATGTCGTTTTCAATGAATAAGCTTTTAATAAAGAAATACAACTATACAATTCAAAACATAATACAATTAAAAGCTGTTTCATTTTCACACTTCAAGACGGAGCATCGGGAGCTTGCGTGGAGGCGTCGTTCGTGTGCAATTTTTTTCGTGACTTTCGTGGCCCAAGGCCGCAAATGGTTGTGAGGGGCGCCGCAGGCGGTCAGGCTTGCTTCAACCCTTGGTCGTGAACATCCAGACGTGAATCAGCATGGAGCATTTCATGTCCTAGTTCGACAAAATCTACGTCAACACGTAAGACAAAACTACAATTCGTGTTGCAGAGAATGAACCTCCTCTACGTGTAACCTTTGAGTGGTGTGCCATGTAACTGATTAATGATCCGAGTGTGCTCACTATTTCAAAGACGATGAGTTGCTGCAGAGGGAGATGCTTCCTGAAAGCACAAAAATACCCTATGACCTGTATCACAAGAACAACGGGTCTCACCTGAGTTATCTGTACAGGTTACTTCCAAACACACACACACACTTTGTCCTAACATCACTTATTCAATGTTTGACCCTTATAGACAAAATGTTACATGTACGCACACAATCAGAAAAGTATTAATTCTAAATTATTGACAGGCATATTAACAAAATTGAATTACTGCACTGAAATATACTGCATCAGGTTACATCGCATTAACAAGAAGCTATTTTAAAAACTACGCACCGTCTGCTTAACAGTGTATGTACAACAAACTATTGTAGTGTCATTCAAAACGAGTAGGCTATTGCATGCTGGCATCTCGGTCAAAATGTATCAAATTCTAAACATTGCCTACAAACTCCACAACTAAGATGCCACATCAATCATCGCCCCCTACTGACAGGCTCTTGTCCACATGCAGGCCGGTGCAGGGCCACCACCTTGTGCCACACAGGGGCAGCTGCTACTTGGGGATGCTCTTCGAGTGTCTGAGACGAGATACGATACAAAACTCCGAATTGCCAGAGGTGATTAAGCAAGCACCATATAAGTGGAATAATTAAATAACAAAAATCACGACGTTTCGGCCACAACACAAGTGGCCTTCATCAGGTGAAGGGACCGTGCTGTCATGATGAAGGCCACTTGTGTTGTGGCCGAAACGTCGTGATTTTTGTAATTTTATCTTTTTACCTACGTGGTGACTTTACCGAATAGAACCAAAGAGTATGGATCCTTGCAGTCACGAAAGCTTCAAATTTAGAATGTTATTATTAAAACCGAGTGAATGCCTGGGAGCTTATTGGCTCTCGCTCCTGGTTCGAGATCTACCCAACCCACAGGTCCACAAAGACTGGCCGCTCTTACCATGCAGGTTTAACCTAGGAGCTGAGTGTTCAACTTCACATTCTTGTCATTAAAGGCCTGTGACTAAGGTGCATCCATTGGAGCGACCAGAGTGGAGTCGGCTCCGGGAAAGGCAACCACCTCGCCCCACGCCGCTCCTCCACTTCCAGGTCTGCGGAGAACTTCGCCACCACCACCACCACCACCGTGGCGATCTTCACGGCTGTGCTCACTGTGGTTCTGCTGCTCACGCAGCCGGTGGTGGAACTCCTCGGAGGATCTCAGCGTGGGGATTCGAACATCAACGGCTCCAACGCCACCACCACCACCACGATCAACAACTACTCGGGACTCGTGAAGGACGTCTCTCCACCGGCAGCGGTCGCCACCTGGGGACCGATGTTCACCAGAGGCCACGCAGACGGACAGGAGAGGGGCGGCCCAGCCTGGCCCCACGGGATGTCCTGGCTCATGGACAGCGCGCCGACTCCTCTCCTGCAGGCTGCGGGTCAGCTGTGCAGTAGCCACAGTGAGGCCATTGTGGACAGCGTGCTCCCTGCCCTACTGCAGGCTGTGGGTCAGCTGTGCAGTAGCCACAGTGAGGACATAGTGGACAGCTCGCTCCCTGCCCTACTGCAGGCTATGGGTCAGCTGAGCGGCAGCTGACAGGACATAGTGGACAGCGTGCTCCCTGCCCTGCTCCACGTCGTGCGTCAGCTGTACAGCGGCTGCAAGGAGGCCATCGGCTCCACCATGCCGCTGAACACCCCGCACATCGCCGTGCGTCTCCGGCGTTCTGTAAGTCGCAGAGTTGAGTGAGCAACATCCATCGTCGTCGTCGTCACCATCAGCCACGGTCAATCCACTAGCGGGTAGAGACCTCCCCGTGCCGTCGCAACCTCCCACGATGCCGCTGTGCGGTGATCCACCCAGCGCCTGACACGTGGAGCGATTTCATTGCTTCATCTCCCCACTGGGCATCCTCTCGGATGACCACCCCGCCGCCCATCGGCATCACTCGCCCCCTTCGCGTCCTCCACCGTCACCCTCAACTCCACCCGCGGTGTTTTCAACACTGCCTGGTTGGCCACTGGAACGGTATCCCGGACATTGCCGGATTAAGCTCGTGCGGGTCCTGTGGCATATATTATAAAGGTGCCCAAAATAAAATAAAAAAACACAATTATTAAAACGCAAAGTTTACACATCTACCGGGTCTCCACTTGACTTTGTATTGTCTTGGAGGAAGTCCACCCACACCTCCACTTCCACAAACTGCTGGGAGTTGCCTCGCTCTGCCTCACAGTCAGAATTCTCCTCCTGCTTCACGTTGCCTCCATCGATGTGAAGGTCCCATTTTGGAGTTGAATCTTCATCTTCATATTTCACCTTCACTTCTTCGCTCTTCACCATCACTTCTTCACATTTCACCTTCACTTCTTCCCTCTTCACCATCACCTCTTCATATTTCACCTCGATACCTTTAAAAGTGTTCAAGCTGGGATTTTATTTCGGTTCTTGTTTCATGAGGGATGGCTTATTGTGGCACTTTGACTTTCACAAGCTGATTTCAGACTCCACTCCTTGTGGACCTTCTGATGCTTGTGCGTTCTCTGGTGTACTTGAAGATGTGATGACTGTGCAAACGCCATCCCGCACAGAGTGTACCTGAAGGGTTTCTCTCCTGTGTGTGTTCTCTGGTGTTTTTTAAAAGCAGATGAACGTGCAAACGCCTTCCCACACACACTGCACTTGAAGGGTTTCTCTCCCATGTGTGTTCTCTGGTGTACTTGAAGATGTGATGAAAGTGCAAACGGCTTCCCGCACAGAGTGCACTTGAAGGGTTTCTCTCCCGTGTGTGTTCTCTGGTGTGTTACCAGAGCATATGACTGTGCAAACGCCTTCCCACACACACTGCACTTGAAGGGTTTCTCTCCCGTGTGTGTTCTCTGGTGTACTTGAAGATGTGATGAAAGTGCAAACGGCTTCCCGCACAGAGTGCACTTGAAGGGTTTCTCTCCCGTGTGTGTTCTCTGGTGTGTTACCAGAGCAGATGAATGTGCAAACTCCTTCCCACACACACTGCACTTAAAGGGTTTTTCTCCCGTGTGTGTTCTCTGGTGTACTTGAAGATGTTGTTGCTGTGCAAACGCCATCCTGCACAGATTACACTTGAAGGGTTTCTCTCCTGTGTGTGTTCTCTGGTGTCTTTTAACAACGGATGACCGTGAAAATGCCTTCCCACACACACTGCACTTGAAGGGTTTTTCTCCCGTGTGTGTTCTCTGGTGTGCTACAAGAGGAGATGAATGTGCAAACGCCTTCCCACACGCACTGCACTTGAAGGGTTTCTCTCCCGTGTGTGTTTTCTGGTGTACTAGAAGATGTGGGGACTGTGCAAACGCCTTCCCGCACAGAGTGCACTTGAAGGGTTTCTCTCCTGTGTGTGTACTCTGATGTCTTTGCAGATGTGATGACTGTGAAAATGCCTTCCCGCACACCGTGCACCTGAAGGGTTTCTCTCCCGTGTGTGTTCTCTGGTGGATCTCAAGAACTGATGGCCATGCAAATGCCTTCCCACACACAGTGCACTTGAAGGGTTTCTCTCCCGTGCGAGTTCTCTGGTGCCGTTTCAAATTTCCAGTCCGATCCGTGCTGTATGCACGCTGGTCGCATTGTTGCCTTGTCGTACAGAGCTGCACTGAGTGCCTTTGCTCCATCAGACCAGCGTCAGCTGCAGACAGAAAAAAATAATATCCACACCATCTACACGTCAGTATCGAGGCACAGAGGAATGAATATATACACAGTAACACGTGACTTACACGTCTATACTTATTCATATTCATGAAGTAGTGAAGAAGTGTCCCAAATTCATCACAGGGCTGTTATGGCACACAATGAGAGGGCAAATGGTCATAAACATGCCTGGAAGCCCTCGTATCTTCAAAATGAATGTCCACCCAAAACTCCGAGCACACAATTTCAGCTGTCTGGCTACAAAAGGAATATTTATGAGAGCTAAATTCAGCTGACATAGCAAAGGGTGGTGAAAACAATACTATTTGTGTTAGGCAGAAATGCATAAATTAAAGTTCAATTGCAACTTAGACGTGTGAATCCAGGCTCAGATGTCCTTGAATGCTGGGATGAACAGTTCCGACTTCAGCTGAATGTGTGTGCTGTGTTAACTTCCTGTTTCCATTCATATAAAGAGTTCCAGAGGAAAATAAAAGTAAACTATTGTTATGCTATAACCTCCGTGTTCAACAGAGCTAATAGACGTTACTGCAAACACAAACTGTACACTGTCACTGGGTAAACAGGCGGTGGCGTGTCTAGAATCACGCCTGGCCACCTTCATCTGCTTGGCATGAATGCTTCCTCACTCCACCAAGTAATTAATTGAGGATCAACGAACATAGCCGAGGCTAACTGGAGTTTGCGTGTCTCTCTCCGTGGTGAGATGTTAACTACCTCACCTGGTATACAGGAAGTCGTGGGTTCGATCCCGACCCCGACGCCTGCTGTATATTTGGAGTTTGCGCGTATCTCCGTTTAGCGTCTTTGACCGATAGACATTGACACACGTATTCTTGTTGATTTCGGTAAAGTTACGTAGATAGAAAATAACAATAACAGATAATACAATTACATTAAATAAAGACCACTGTGTTGCGATCAAAACGACGTGAGTTTTTTGCTTTATTTACATTTTTTCATTTATTTTAATTTTATTTTCTATCTACGTGCCTTTACCGAAAGAACCAAGAATATTAATTCCTGCAGTCACCAAAGTTTTAAGTCAAAACATTCACACACGTTGACAAAGCCTCACCTTGTGTTGTTGTGGGCAGGTCGCTTCTGATAACAAGAGCGGTATAGCAGCTCAAGCGGGCTTGGCCTGCTAACAAAAGAACGAAAATAAAAACAGCGTGAATATTTACAATAAAACAAAGTTACAAAGTGGCGAGCCGGGTGAAGACAAATTAAACTTAAGCGAGATAATTAAAGTGAATGCAATCAGGCGAGGGCAGGAGGCAAGGCCCCGCGTGGCTAGGCCCCGCGTTGTAAAGTTCCAACCTGGACATCGATTCCCATGCTCGCTGCTACTCAACTGACATCCCTACGAGAGAGAGGCTCTACCTTGGTAAACAACAACCACCACCACAACAACCACCACCACAACGATGAGAATTTCTCACCTCGGATTTCAGTGCAAGCGCGCACACGGCAGCTTCTTGTTACCTCGCGACAGCAGGAAGTAGTATGACGTCACTTCCCTCCCACGAGCGGCTCTCCAACTGAATAAATCTGAAAATGTCTTCCCACATTTTATATATATTTTATTATTTTGTTGTTTCCCTTCAACGTGACTTTACAAAAAAAAACTCAGAATATGAATTACTGCAGTCACGAAAGCTTTAAATAAAAAATTGAATAAATTATGTTAATAAGACCGGCCCATACGTCGAGGGATGGGGGCGTGGGCGCTGAACCCGTCGCAATAAACGCGCGACGGCTTTAACGGACACATTATGTTAATGAGCCGCCAGTCACTGGGCGTAGCTTTGCCCAAATAAGGACACATTTTCAAATAAGGACACATTTTCAAATAAATATTTTCATGAACCCAGACAATATTTGCACGTGCCCACATAAAAAACTTGCAGACTGCATACGTAGCTATGACAACAGAATCCTTGAAGAAAAAACAAATTCAGGTGTTTGACATGTCAACGCCATTTCATTTTGAAAATGTAGGGGAGAAAAATATATTTTGTTCACATCGCATTCTGATGTCAAAACATTTGATTCTTTATAAAATTGAAAAACCCTTGAACAACTTTGCTGCACATGGAGATGTCCGTGCACCGCCTCGTTTCCACAGCCTCTATCCCGGTGTCATTTGTATTTCATGCACATACCGCTGTTAAGAGTTTGATGTTTTATTGATTTTCAATTTAGGTGTTTTTTTCCTGTAATGTTTTTTTGTTAACTTTTTTAGTGGAAATAAAGTCCTGAAAAGTCTCTTCCTCTCTCTTTCTCCACTCTCTCGGCCGAGTCTCTGCCACTTCTGGTTCTGAGTGTCGCATGCTTGGGATCCTTCTCTCCCTCCTCTGTGGATTTAATTTGATATGCTGATTTACACGCCAACATATTTCAGACTTCCCTGTTTTGTTAGGGCATTTTCCTGATCATTACCAAAGTTCCCATGTCTCAATTTAATTCCCAGCATGCAATTCTCCAAGCCTCAGATTTTATAACATTTCGCTCAACTTTAATCCTGGTAAATATATTATTTTCTGATTTGAAGCTTTCGTGACTGCAGTAATTCAACATGACTTTACCGAAAGAGCTAAGAATATATATTATTTTCTTTAAAAACACAAGCATTATATTTAGTCTATTGCATTGCAAAGTATTCTAAGTAAAAATATAAATTTTATTAAACCAATATTAGATCATAAATACATTTCTACCCTACAATATACAAATCTACATTGTGCTAATGTTTCAATTCTACTTTTATTAACTCACACACTTACAAATATACTGTCTAGGACACATTTTCAAAGAAATATTTTCATGTACCCAGACAATATTTGCACGTGCCCACATAAAAAAAAACTTGCAGACTGCATACGTAGCTACGACAATGCAAAGCAGCACACACAGCCGTTTCTATTTCAGCTTATTGGGGTTTTCAGTCTCTTAGTGAATGGGCAGTGACGAGGCTATGGGCAGTGCTGAGTCTACGGGCAGTGCTTATCAGTTCTACGGAATCTCAGCCTCGCTAAACACGTGATCGCTATCCGCGCTACGTTTTCTGAAAGCGTCAAGCTAAGGCCTCTGACGCGATCACAGGCACGCGCGCAAGTCACCCGTCCGTGGTAGTGACACGGAACGTCGGACATAAGCGACCTCCTCTTCCACCAGCGCACTAGGAAACAGTTTCGTGTGTAACCTCATCAAGACCCCCCTCCCCCAGACACCTACGGAGCTTTGCGCCGGTAAGTGCCGTAGTGAGGCCTGGTGCCCGGGAGTGTCGCCGGTCTCGGCTAGATTGCTCACCCGGCCCAGGGTGGCGATGTTGGCCGCCTGGGCTCGCTGGGGAGACAAAGGCGGCCGCGCGCTCAGGCGCTTGGTCACCCCATCGTGCGCCACACGGCGGCTGCTGCTGCTGGAGACTGAACAGCGGCTCGCCCCCAAGGGTCTCGTTCCAGGGCTCGTACGGTGGGGGGGGGGGGCATCTCTATAGTTTGTCTTTGATGGTGGTGGTGGTGATGTTGGTGGTGGTGGTGATGTTGGTGGTGGTGGTGATGGTGGTGGTGATGTTGGTAGTGGTGATGGTGGTGGTGGTGATGTTGGTGGTGGTGATGATGGTGGTGATGTTGGTGGTGGTGATGATGGTGGTGATGTTGGTGGTGGTGATGTTTGTGGTGGTGGTGGTGGTGATGTTGGTGGTGGTGATGGTGGTGATGTTGGTGGTGGTGATGATGGTGGTGATGTTGGTGGTGGTGATGTTGGTGGTGGTGGTGGTGATGTTGGTGGTGGTGATGGTGGTGGTGGTGATGTTGGTGGTGGTGGTGATGTTGGTGGTGATGTTGGTGGTGATGTTGGTGGTGGTGATGTTGGTGGTAGTGGTGATGGTGGTGGTGGTGGTGATGGTGGTGATTTGGTGGTGGTGGTGATGGTGGTGGTGGTGATGTTGGTGGTGGTGATGGTGGTGATGTTGGTGGTGGTGATGTTGGTGGTGGTGATGTTGGTGGTAGTGGTGGTGGTGGTGATGTTGGTGGTGGTGATGTTGGTGGTCGTGGTGTTGGTGGTGGTGATGTTGGTGGTGTGGTGATGTTGGTGGTGTGGTGTTGTTGGTGGTGGTGATGTTGGTGGTGGTGGTGGTGATGGTGATGTTGGTGGTGGTGATGTTGGTGGTGATGTTGGTGGTGGTGATGTTGGTGGTGGTGATGTTGGTGGTGGTGGTGATGTTGTGGGGTGGTGGTGATGTTGGTGGTGGTGGGTGGGTGGTGGTGGTGGTGTGGTGGTGATTGGTGGTGGTGTGGTGGTGGTGATGATGGTGGTGGTGGTGATGTTGGTGGTGGTGGTGTTGGTGGTGGTGATGTGGTGGTGGTGATGTGGTGGTGGTGGTGGTGATGTTGGTGGTGGTGATGTTGGTGGTGTGTGTTGGTGGTGGTGATGTTGGTGGTGGTGGTGATGTTGGTGGTGGTGATGTTGGTGGTGTTGGTGGTGGTGATGTTGGTGGTGGTGGTGATGGTGATGTTGGTGGTGGTGATGTGGTGGTGATGTTGGTGGTGTTGGTGGTGGTGGTGGTGATGTTGGTGGTGGTGATGTTGGTGGTGATGTTGGTGGTGGTGGTGATGTGGTGTGGTGGTGGTGGTGATGGTGGTGGTGGTGGTGATGGTTGGTGGTGGTGATGGTGGTGATTTTGGTGGTGGTGGTGGGTGATGGTGGTGGTGGTGATGTTGGTGGTGGTGTGGTGGATGTGTGGTGGTGATGGTGGTGTTTGGTGGTGTGATGGTGGTGGTGGTGATGGTGGGGTTTGGTGGTGTGGTAGTGGTGATGGTGGTGGTGGTGATGGTGGTGGTGGTGGTGGTGGTGATGTTGGTGGTGGTGATGTTGGTGGTGGTGATGGTGGTGGTGGTGGTGATGTTGGTGGTGGTGATGTGGTGTGGTGGTGTGTTGGTGGGTGGTGATGTTGGTGGTGGTGGTGATGTTGGTGGTGGTGATGTTGGTGGTGTTGGTGGTGGTGATGTTGGTGGTGGTGGTGATGTTGGTGGTGGTGATGTTGGTGGTGATGTTGGTGGTGGTGGTGGTGATGTTGGTGGTGGTGATGTTGGTGGTGATGTTGGTGGTGGTGGTGATGTTGGTGGGTGGTGTGGTGTGTGGTGAGTTGTTGGTGG